>NC_069510.1:139869844-139894844 GCF_027579735.1 Bombina bombina
CAAAATTACCTGCAAAATAAATCCTAACCTAAGTTACAATTAAACCTAACACTACACTATCAATAAATAAATTAAATAAACTACCTACAATTATCTACAATTAAACCTAACACTACACTATAAATAAATTAATTAAATACAATACCTACAAATAAATACAATGAAATAAACTAACTAAAGTACAAAAAATAAAAAAGAACTAAGTTACAAAAAATAAAAAAATAATATTTACAAACATTAGAAAAATATTACAACAATTTTAAACTAATTACACCTACTCTAAGCCCCCTAATAAAATAACAAAGACCCCCAAAATAAAAAAATGCCCTACCCTATTCTAAAATTAAAATAGAAAAGTTATTTTACCTTACCAGCCCTGAAAAGGGCCCTTTGCGGGGCATGCCCCAAAGAATTCAGCTCTTTTGCCTGTAAAAAAAAAAACATACAATACCCCCCCCCCAACATTACAACCCACCACCCACATACCCCTAATCTAACCCAAACCCCCCTTAAATAAACCTAACACTAAGCCCCTGAAGATCTCCCTACCTTGTCTTCACCACGCCGGGTTCACCGATCGATCCAGAAGAGCCTCCGATGTCTTGATCCAACAAGCGGGGGGCTGAAGATGTCCATGATCTGGCTGAAGTCTTCATCCAAGCGGGAGCTGAAGAGGTCCATGATCCAACTGAAGTCTTCTATCAAGCGGCATCTTCAATCTTCTTTCTTCCGGATCCATGTAGTTCATCCCGCCAACGCGGAACATCCATCTTCACTGACGACTTCCCGACGAATGACGGTTCCTTTAAGGGACGTCATCCAAGATGGCGTCCCTCGAATTCCGATTGGCTGATAGGATTCTATCAGCCAATCGGAATTAAGGTAGGAAAATTCTGATTGGCTGATGGAATCAGCCAATCAGATTCAAGTTCAATCCGATTGGCTAATCCGATCAGCCAATCAGATTGAGCTCGCATTCTATTGGCTGTTCCGCGGTGCGGTGCGGCAGATTAGGGGTTAATTATTGTAGGTAGGTGGAGGCGACGTTGGGGGCGGCAGATTAGGGGTTAATAAATATAATATAGGGGTCGGCGGTGTAAGGGGCAGCAGATTAGGGGTACATAGGGATAACGTAGGTTGCGGCGGTGTACGGAGCGGCAGATTAGGGGTTAATAATAATATGCAGGGGTCAGCGATAGCGGGGGCGGCAGATTAGGGGTTAATAAGTGTAAGGTTAGGGTGTGTTTAGACTCGGGGTACATGTTAGGGTGTAAGGTGCAGACTTAGGAAGTGTTTCCCCATAGGAAACAATGGGGCTGCGTTAGGAGCTGAACGCTGCTTTTTTGCAGGTGTTAGGTTTTTTCAGCTCAAACAGCCCCATTGTTTCCTATGGGGGAATCGTGCACGAACAAGTTTTTGAAGCTGGCCGTGTCCGTAAGCACTGCTGGTATCGAGAGTTGCAGTGGCGGTAAATTATGCTCTACGCTCCCTTTTTGGAGCCTAACGCACTGAAAACCCAGCCATTATGTGAACTCTAAATACCAGCAGTATTTAAAAGGTGCGGGGAAAAAAAAGCATGCGTTAGCTACGCGGGTCGTTACCGACAAAACTCTAAATCTAGCCGTTAGTTATCCTAAGGCACGTTATGTAAATATGAAATATGAAATATTAATTATAATTATTAATAATTATAGTTACTGTAAAATATAAATATTTACTCTATTGATTTTTTTGAATTGAATAAATACACTGGATATATATATATTTAAAATAAAACGTTCCTTTATGTGGAAAACATTGGAATGTGAAAATGTGATATATTAACTAGTATCGGGTTTAGTGATGTGGGTTTAATATGGTGTTGGGTTAGCGCGCAAGCGATATGTGGTTTTTTTTCTTTCTTCTGTTCTTTTTCTTCTGCGCTCTCCATTGATGTCTATGTGGAGAATAAGTTGTCATGGTCCCTATATCCGAAGTCCTTTAGTTAACACACATTGGGTTTTTCTCACACGCAAAATAATTGCTTTCAACTTGCAATACACACGCTAACCCCACATGCATAATCTTTACTTCTGGCAGTGTTATCTCTCGAGTGAAAGCACTAAATAGTGCACCACTTGTAATCTTGCCCAGTGTGTATGTGTATATATATATAAGTGTGTGTGTAGGTATATATATATATAGACAGCAGGCAGGCCAGCACTCACGGTTAACATTTCATCCACCCAGGGTGCTTCCATGGTATTGATAGTAGTAAAGAATGGGGGTGCACTCGCCAGGATTACCAAAGTTACCTTTAATGTAACATTTCGGGGTGTTACCCCCTTCGTCAGACAATACAAAATAACAATCATTCGGCTAGATTACGAGTCTTGCATTAGCCTTAAAAAGCTGCATTGAGAGGTCCCAACGCTGCTTTTTAACGCCCGCTGGTATTACGAGTCTGGCAGGTACAGGTGTACCGCTCACTTTTTTTCCGCGACTTGAGCTTACCGCAAATCCCCTTACGTCACTTGCGTATCCTATCTTTTTAATGGGACTTGCATAACGCCGGTATTACAAGTCTTGGAAGAAGTGAGCGGTAGACCCTCTCCTGTCAAGACTCCTACCGCATTTAAAAGTCAGTAGTTAAGAGTTTTATGGGCTAACGCCGTAGCATAAAACTCTTAACTAAAGTGCTAAAAAGTACACTAACACCCATAAACCTATTAACCCCTAAACCGAGGCCCCCCCCCACATTGCAAACACTTAAATACATTTTTTAACCCCTAATCTGCTGACCGGACATCACCGCCACTTTAATAAATATCTTAACCCCTAAACCGCCGCACTCCCGCCTCACAAACACTAGTTACATTTTATTAACCCCTAATCTGCCGTCCCTAACATCGCCGACACCTACCTACATTTATTAACCCCTAATCTGCCGCCCCCAACATCGCTGCCACTATATTAAATTTATTAACCCCTAAACCTAAGTCTAAACCTAAGTCTAACACCCCCCTAACTTAAATATAATTTAAATAAAACTAAATAAAATTACTACAATTAAATAAATTAATCCTATTTAAAACGAAATACTTACCGATAAAATAAACCCTAAGATAGCTACAATATAACTAATAGTTACATTGTAGCTATCTTAGGGTTTATATTTATAGTACAGGCAACTTTATTTATTTTAACTAGGTAGAATAGTTATTAAATAGTTATTAACTATTTAATAACTACCTAGTTAAAATAAATACAAATATACCTGTAAAATAAATCCTAACCTAAATTACAATTACACCTAACACTACACTATCATTAAATTAATTACCTAAACTAACTACAATTAAATACAATTAAATACAATAAACTAAAGTACAAAAAAAACAAAACACTAAATTACAGAAAATAAAAAAATAATTACAAGAATTTTAAACTAATTACAACTAATCTAATCCCCCTAATAAAATAAAAAAGCCCCCCAAAATAATAAAAATCCCTACCCTATACTAAATTACAAATAGCCCTTAAAAGGGCTTTTTGCGGGGCATTGCCCCAAAGTAATCAGCTCTTTTACCTGTAAAAAAAAAATACAATACCCCCCAACATTAAAACCCACCACCCACAGACCCAACCCTACTCTAAAACCCACCCAATCCCCCCTTAATAAAACCTAACACTAAATCCCTTGAAGATCTCACTACCTTGAGCTGTCTTCACCCAGCCCGGCACAAGTGGTCCTCCATAGGGGAAGAAGTCTTCATCCGATCCGGGCAGAAGAGGTCCTCCAAACAGGCAGAAGTCTTCATCCAGGCGGCATCTTCTATCTTCATCCATCCGGAGCGGAGCGGGTCCATCTTGAAGCCAGCCGACGCAGAGCATCCTCTTCTTCCGATGACTCCCGACGAATGAAGGTTCCTTTAAATGACGTCATCCAAGATGGCATTCCTTGAATTCCAATTGGCTGATAGGATTCTATCAGCCAATCGGAATTAAGGTAGGAAAAATCCTATTGGCTGATTGGATCAGCCAATAGGATTGAAGTTAAATCCTATTGGTTGATCCAAGCTAGGATTGAGCTTGCATGGAACAACCAATAGAATGTGAGCTCAATTCTATTGGCTGATTGCATCAGCCTATAGGATTTTTCCTACCTTAATTCCGATTGGCTGATAGAATCCTATCAGCCAATCGGAATTCAAGAGACGCCATCTTGAGTGACGTCATTTAAAGGAACCTTCATTCGTCGGGAGTCGTCGGAAAAAGAGTATGCTCCACGTCGGCTGGATTCAAGATGGACCTGCTCCGCTCCGGATGGATGAAGATAGAAGATGCCGCCTGGATGAAGACTTCTGCCCGTTTGGAGGACCTCTTCTGCCCGGATCGGATGAAGACTTCTGCCCCTATGGAGGACCACTTGTGCCCGGCTGGGTGAAGACGGCTCAAGGTAGGGTGATCTTCAAGGGGTTAGTGTTAGGTTTTATTAAGGGGGAATTGGGTGGGTTTTAGAGTAGGGTTGGGTGTGTGGGTGGTGGGTTTTAATGTTGGGGGGTATTGTATTTTTTTTTACAGGTAAAAGAGCTGATTACTTTGGGGCAATGCCCGCAAAAAGCCCTTTTTTATGGGCTATTTGTAATTTAGTATAGGGTAGGGATTTTTATTATTTTGGGGGGCTTTTTTATTTTATTAGGGGGATTAGATTAGGTGTAATTAGTTTAAAATTCTTGTAATTATTTTTTTATTTTCTGTAATTTAGTGTTTGTTTAGGTAATTAATTTAATTGTAGTGTAGTGTTAGGTGTAATTGTAAATTAGGTTAGGATTTATTTTACAGGTATATTTGTCTTTATTTTTACTAGGTAGTTATTAAATAGTTAATAACTATTTAATAACTATTCTACCTAGTTAAAATAAATACAAAGTTGCCTGTAAAATAAATATAAACCCTAAGATAGATACAAATGTAACTATTAGTTATATTGTAGCTATCTTATGGTTTATTTTATCGGTAAGTATTTAGTTTTAAATAGGATTAATTTATTTAATTGTAGTAATTTAATTTTGTTTTATTTAAATTATATTTAAGTTAGGGGGGTGTTAGACTTAGGTTTAGACTTAGGTTTAGGGGTTAATAAATTTAATATAGTAGCGGCGACGATGGGGGCGGCAGATTAGGGGTTAATAATTGTAGGTAGGTTGCAGCGACATTGGGGGCGGGAGATTAGGGGTTAATAAATAAAAAGTAGGTGTTGGCGATGTTGGGGGCTAGGTGTAGACATAAATTTCATTTCCCTATAGGAATCAATGGGGCTGCGTTAGAAGCTGAACGCTGCTTTTTTGCAGGTGTTAGGTTTTTTTCAGCTGAATCTGCCCCATTAATTCCTATGGGGAAATCGTGCACGAGCACGTTTAGCCAGCTCACCGCTACCGTAAGCAACGCTGGTATTGAGGTGAGATGTGGAGCTAAATTCTGCTCTACGCTCATTTTTTTGCGGCTAACGCCGGGTTTAAAAAAACCTGTAATACCAGCGTTGTCTTAAGTGAGCGTTGAGAAAAAACTGCTCGTTAGCAATGCACCCTTGTTAACGCAAAACTCGTAATCTCGGTGATTGTTATTTTGTATTGTCTGACGAAGGGGGTAACACCCCGAAACGTTACATTAAAGGTAACTTTGGAAATCCTGGCGATTGCATCCCCATTCTTTACTACTATATATATATGCCTTTAACACATTTATTTATAAAATATTTTACCAGGAAGGATACATTGAGATTTCTCTCTTTTCAAGTATGTCCTAGGACACATATATACCTTTAAGAAATAAGTTTCACCAGTATTCTCTTCTGTTCACATAGCAGAAACTTTTATTTAGAATACAAATGGGATGTGACCTTCCAAGAGACAAATAGTGCTGGACAAGTGTGAGAATATTTGCTTGTCATGAGAACACTCTTATCTTGCTAAAGTTAGACACTCCTTCTGCAGGTTTAAGGGATATAAACCCCCCAAACTTTTTTTTTTTGTAATTCAGATAGAGAAATTAAAAAAAAAAAGTTTCAATTTAGTTCTATTATCAAATTTGCTTTGTTCTCATGCTATTCTTTGTTGAAGAGATTTGTAGGTAGGTGTCTGGAGCACTACATGGTAGGAAATAGTGCTGCCCTCTAGTGCTCTTGCAAATGGATAACATTCTTAAAAAAACTGCTGCCATATAGTGCTCTAGACATGTGCACGCTCCTGAGCTTACATCCATGCTTATCAACAAAAGATACCAAAGAATGAAGTAACTTTCATAATAGAAGTAAATTAGCAAGTTGTTTAAAATTGCATTCTCTATTCTGGGTTTTATGTCCCTTTAAGGATGCTGAATTGAATGATTGATATTTATGATGTAAAAAATAGTAAAATGCTGCATGCACAGAGATCTCTTTGCTCCAGTAGACAACAGAGAGGTTTGTACGGTTCTCACAAACTTGAGTAAGGTTCAGTAAGATCGATGCTTTTCAGCG
Source organism: Bombina bombina (assembly GCF_027579735.1). Lineage (NCBI taxonomy): Eukaryota > Metazoa > Chordata > Amphibia > Anura > Bombinatoridae > Bombina > Bombina bombina. The sequence continues at coordinate 139,876,344 of NC_069510.1, forward strand.
CATTGCATGTTGCACTCCTTGACACTTGATTGGAGATAAAAAGACATTAAAGTAATGTTTAACATATGTATAGAATAAATCAGCAATTAAGAACTGCCGTGCAAAAGATCTGCATACAAAATACGCATTTAACAAGCATTTAAAACTGTCATTTTGTTGGCACTGTTTGCATTGCTTTGCAGGCCAAGCACATACGCCTTGAAAAGCTTCTGGTGTGTTTATCATATCTGCTTTATAACGGCCAATTAGACACTTATTTGAATTAGCTCATGCTCAAAACAATAATCACAGTGTAGCATGTTGCATCACTAAAGTTTTTGTTTCTCGTGGGCCATTGGTAAACCCCCACACACACCATTTTCAGATATAATAATGGAAAAAAGCTGGCAAAATGAATAATGACAGCAGCGTTTTGCTTTAATTACACATTGTTATGGTGACTTACGTTTGGAAATGAATGTCCCTTTAACAAAACTAATACCAAAAGCAACATGAATAAAGACCAGTGAATTACCTATGTATAATAGTGACTATTTGTGTATCTATGCAGACACTGCCTATTCAGACGTAGCCTTCAATTGCTACCCTGATGACCACTGTCCTTGACTTCTCACTTTCCCTCTTTCTTCCTATCATGTCCATGACCTACATCTGCTTATAACTAAAAAATAAAAATACTTCTTGGCGTTTTTTTTGTTTCTTCCTGTTTACAATCTTGCTTGTTTTGTTTTTAAACCCTTCATAGACTCTCATTGAGCTTCTGAATTAAGACCTTTCTTGAAGAATCCTCTAACGTTAAATCTTTCTTAGACTAATCCTCTTGCTCCAAAACATTTTTTGACTCTCAATGAATCTTTAAGTGACTTCTATCTCCAGAACCTTCTTAGACTTTCACTGATCCTGAGGATCAGTGAAAGTCTAAGAAGGGTCTGGAATCAGACCCCCTCACTGATCATCTGACTCCAGATCCTCCCTAGACCCTCACTGATCCTCTGACTTCATATCCTCATTAGACCCCCACTAATGCTCTGACTCTATATCCTCCTTAGACTCTTACTGATCCTCTGACTCCAGATCCTTCTTAATATTTCACTGATCCTCTGACTCCAGATCCTCCTTAGACCCCCACTAATGCTCTGACTCCAGATCCTCCTTATACCGTCACTGATCTCCTGACTTCAGATCCTCCTTAGACCCTCAATGATCCTCTGACTCCAGATCCTCCTTAGACTCTCACTGATCATCTTAATCCAAATCCACCTTAGACCCTCACCGATCCTCTGACTCCAGATCCTCCTTAGACCCTCACTGATCCCCTGACTCCAGATCCTCCTTAGACTCTCACTGATCCTCTGACTCCAGATCCTTCTTAATATTTCACTGATCCTCTGACTCCAGATCCTCCTTAGACCCCCACTAATGCTCTGACTCCAGATCCTCCTTATACCGTCACTGATCTCCTGACTTCAGATCCTCCTTAGACCCTCAATGATCCTCTGACTCCAGATCCTCCTTAGACTCTCACTGATCATCTTAATTCAGATACACCTTAGACCCTCACCGATCCTCTGACTCCAGATCCTCCTTAGACCCTCACTGATCCCCTGACTCCAGATCCTCCTTAGACTCTCACTGATCCTCTGACTCCAGATCCTTCTTAATATTTCACTGATCCTCTGACTCCAGATCCTCCTTAGACCCCCACTAATGCTCTGACTCCAGATCCTCCTTATACCGTCACTGATCTCCTGACTTCAGATCCTCCTTAGACCCTCAATGATCCTCTGACTCCAGATCCTCCTTAGACTCTCACTGATCATCTTAATTCAGATACACCTTAGACCCTCACCGATCCTCTGACTCCAGATCCTCCTTAGACCCTCACTGATCCCCTGACTCCAGATCCTCCTTAGACTCTCACTGATCCTCTGACTCCAGATCCTTCTTAATATTTCACTGATCCTCTGACTCCAGATCCTCCTTAGACCCCCACTAATGCTCTGACTCCAGATCCTCCTTATACCGTCACTGATCTCCTGACTTCAGATCCTCCTTAGACCCTCAATGATCCTCTGACTCCAGATCCTCCTTAGACTCTCACTGATCATCTTAATCCAGATCCACCTTAGACCCTCACCGATCCTCTGACTCCAGATCCTCCTTAGACCCTCACTGATCCCCTGACTCCAGATCCTCCTTAGACTCTCACTGATCCTCTGACTCCAGATCCTTCTTAATATTTCACTGATCCTCTGACTCCAGATCCTCCTTAGACCCCCACTAATGCTCTGACTCCAGATCCTCCTTATACCGTCACTGATCTCCTGACTTCAGATCCTCCTTAGACCCTCACTGATCCTCTGACTCCAGATCCTCCTTAGACTCTCACTGATCATCTTAATTCAGATACACCTTAGACCCTCACCGATCCTCTGACTCCAGATCCTCCTTAGACCCTCACTGATCCCCTGACTCCAGATCCTCCTTAGACTCTCACTGATCCTCTGACTCCAGATCCTTCTTAATATTTCACTGATCCTCTGACTCCAGATCCTCCTTAGACCCCCACTAATGCTCTGACTCCAGATCCTCCTTATACCGTCACTGATCTCCTGACTTCAGATCCTCCTTAGACCCTCAATGATCCTCTGACTCCAGATCCTCCTTAGACTCTCACTGATCATCTTAATCCAGATCCACCTTAGACCCTCACCGATCCTCTGACTCCAGATCCTCCTTAGACCCTCACTGATCCCCTGACTCCAGATCCTCCTTAGACTCTCACTGATCCTCTGACTCCAGATCCTTCTTAATATTTCACTGATCCTCTGACTCCAGATCCTCCTTAGACCCCCACTAATGCTCTGACTCCAGATCCTCCTTATACCGTCACTGATCTCCTGACTTCAGATCCTCCTTAGACCCTCAATGATCCTCTGACTCCAGATCCTCCTTAGACTCTCACTGATCCTCTTACTCCAGATCCTCTTTAGACTCTCACTGATCCCCTGACTCCAGATCCGCTTTAGACTCTCACTGATCCTCTGACTCCAGATTCTTCTTAGACTTTTACTGATCCTCTTACTCCAGATCCTCGTTAGACTTTCACTGATCCTCTAATTCCAGATCCTCCTTAGACTCTCACTGATCCTCTGACTCCTGATCCTCCTTATACGTCACTGATCCTCTGACTTCATATCCTCCTTATACCGTCACTGATCCTCTGACTCCTGATCCTCCTTATACCGTCACTGATCCTCTGACTTCAGATCCTCCTTATACCGTCACTGATCCTCTGACTTCAGATCCTCCTTAGACTCTCACTGATCCTCTGACTCCAGATACTCCTTATACTCTACACACACATTTTAATTTAATTCAGCCCACCAAAAATGAAAAAAAAAAAAAAAATCACTTGTTTAGTTTGTATAAATACCATTTGTCCTGTTTCAACTTTGCTGTCTATCAGTTACTTAGCAAAGCAAACCTGGTTTATGTTTTTTATTAAATCACCAAAATAAAATCTCCTTTATTTATTTATTTTTGTAAATGTTCTATAACCAAATACATATTCTCTAATATGCCTCGGGTCTTTGTTAACTTTTTCAAACAGTGTGTAGTCCATTTTACTATTTTTAATCATTTCCCTCTGCACAGAAGAAGAGGTGTTTGCCCTGATTCATTCTTCTGCACCTTGCCTACTAGACCTTACCCTCTCTCACCTACTTATGCAAATTATGATACCTACTCTCATCACCTTTTCAACTCTTCCTTCTCTACAGCTGTCATTCTGTCTTCATTCAAATAATCTTTGGTAACACCATTTTTCAGAAAATTATCCCTCAACTTTACCTGTCAACCTAATTAGTTCCTTGTGTTCCATATGCCGTTTGCTTCAAGATGTCTAGAATGACGGATGTTCAAACACCACCTACACATTCTCAGCTCTAATTCTGTTCTTGAACTCTTGCAGGCTGACTTCTGCTCTTTCCCACACCACTGAAATAGCAAACGACAAAAAATAACATGACCATCATGCAACAGAAGAACAAAGCCAGACTAAACTATACACATTACTAGACTTGACTACTAGACATGTGCACAGGCTAAATTTTCCGTTAAATTACTGTAAATGTTCCAAAGCTATAGGTGAAAAAGTTCACATGTAGCTTTACACGTACCTTTAGTGTCCTGGAGAGCCATGCTAACCCGTTTATTTTCTTCATAGAGCCCCAGTTGTTCTAATAGTAGGATTAGCGCCGCAGCCCCCAGGGCCTTACTAAAGAAGAGAGGTGGATTAGTGCGGCTCTCCAGTAACTAAATATTTTAGCTATTTAAAGGAAACAAATCAATACTGATGAGTCTGTCATTATTCCTTTGATGTATTTAAATTTTGTTCTGCATTCTTTCATATATTAGTTTTGTGATAACAAGACGCATATACATGTTTTGTTAACATGCATTTGTAACTAAACAAATGCACGTCTATGGACTACTGTCTTTGCCCCCTGTGAATAACACACTATCTAAAGATCTAACGTTCATAGCAAAGGTTCTGCATTGGATATTTTGTAAAAAAAATACTTCTATGAATAATTTTTATTAGATAGAGTATATACTGCATGAGTAAAAATGTATATTTTAATGTTTGGTGCAACTTTTCATTTAGCCCTAACCCCTTACACTAGGACTTCAGTCACGCTAACCAAAAAAGCACAAATTTAGTCTACGCTTGTGTGGTCGCGTTTACTTTCACCTTGTAACACGCACGCAAGTTAGCGCGGGTGCAATTTTTTCAATGTTTTTCACTTATATTACGGTTCCACCTGTAATCTTACCCTGAGTTGGTGCAGTGTTTGAATGAAGGTGCTCAGGACATGCACAGCATATGTGCGTATGCTGCCGAACCAGTGATAGATTTTGTTAGAAGCATGTTTGTTAATAAAAGTATATTGCAAACATCATGCTTCTATTCAAAACATTTCAATTTTGACCATTATGGGATTGATCACAATCTATCAGCAACCTTCTCTCAAAGAGTCTTTTGGCTTTCTGACCATACTGGTGGTTGAGTTTCTTGGATAACAATGCATCATTGTTTCGTTTGTTAAAAGCCTGCACCCAAGGTGATCTTCAAGGGGTTAGTGTTAGGGTTTTTAAGGGGGGATTGGGTGGGTTTTAGAGTAGGGTTGGTTGTGTGTGTGGTGGGTTTTAATGTTGGGGGGGTATTTGTATTTTTTTTTGCAGGTAAAAGAGCTGATTACTTTGTGGCAATGCCCCACAAAATGCCCTTTTAAGGGCTATTTGTAATTTAGTGTAGGGTAGGGCTTTTTTATTTTGTTAGGGGGATTAGAGTAGGTGTAATTAGTTTAAAAAACTTGTAATTATTTTATTATTTTCTGTAATTTAGTGGGGGGTTTTCATACTTAATTTTATTTAATTGTAATTAATTGTATTTAATTTAGGTAATTAATTTAATTGTAGTGTAGTGTTAGGTGTAATTGTAACTTAGGTTAGGTTTTATTTTACAGGTAAATTTGTCTTTATTTTAACTAGGTAGTTATTAAATAGTTAATTACTATTTAATAACTATTGTACCTAGTTAAAATAAATACAAAGTTGCCTGTAAAATAAAAATAAACCCTAAGCTAGCTACAATGTAACTATTGGTTATATTGTAGATAGCTTAGGGTTTATTTTATAGGTAAGTATTTCGTTTTAAATCGGAATAATTTAGTTAATTGTATTAATTTTATTTTGATTTATTGTAATTATATTTAAGTTAGGGGGTGTTAGGGTTAGGGTTAGACTTAGATTTAGGGGTTAATAACTTTAATATAGTGGGGGCGACGTTAGGGTCGGCAGATTAGGGGTTAATAAATGTTGGTAGGTGGCAGCGATGATAGGGCCGGCAGATTAGGGGTTAATTATATTTAACTAGTGTTTGCGATGCGGGAGTGCGGCGGTTTAGGGGTTAATATATTTATTATAGTGGCGATGATATCCGGTTTGGCAGATTAGGGGTTAAAATATTTATGATAGTGTTTGCAATGTGGGGAGGGCCTCGGTTTAGGGGTTAATAAATGTTAAATGTTAGTTTACTTTTTAGCACTTTAGTTAAGAGTTTTATGCTACGGCGTTGTAGTGTAAAACTCTTAACTACTGACTTTTAAATGCGGTACCAGGCTTGACAGGAGAGGGTGTACCGCTCACTATTGGTTAGACTCGTAATACCGGCGCTATGCAAGTCCCATTGAAAATATAGGATACGCAATTGACGTAAGTGGATTTGCCGTATTTCCGAGTCTGGCCAAAAAAGTGAGCGGTGAGCCTGTCATTTCAAGACTCGTAATACCAGTGGGCGTTAAAAAGCAGCGTTGGGACCGGTCAACGCTGCTTTTTAACCCTAATGCAAGACTCGTAATCTAGGTGAAAATTATTTGTAGATGTTGGGATCCCCATAGCAGTGTAGGATATCACAAACTCAGCACATATACATACTGTATATATATATATATATACCTATACATATGTGAAATATGTCCACTGTCCACTGTAAACAGCTTCAGAGTATTTTGCAAATGTGCAAGATACAAAAGTGTTTGAAAATAGCTGTAAAATAGTTGCAAATATGTCCCAAACTCCATTTCGAAAACGTATCACGTGCCTAGAGGTGACGCATTTGAAAAAGGCAAAATGGGCTCCAGAAAACTGTTTAAAGGAATTTGAAAATGTATTGTGATTGCAGAGAACTCTATGGCACCATATGAGACATATAGCTTTTATCGAGGATCTGAAAACCCTTATGCAAGTGCAGAAAAAAAGTCAGAAAATGTGTTATTGTTGTTCAAGAAAAAGACCTGAACAAAGCATCAGCCAATATATTGTGATGAGTGTGTGTCAGTGTATAGCGATATTGCTATGTATTTTGTATTCATTTAGCATCCTGTTTAACCATATTTGACCCCCCTCCAAATAAAAAAACAACAACAAACAAACAAAAATCCATCTTTTTAGTTTCTGGTAAAGTTTAGTTTAAATGTAAGGAAACGATTGCATAGGCATGTGTATCTTTATGGGCGAACAAAAAATATTTAGGAACATGTACCTATATGTGTGTGTTTTTATAAATGTGTGTGTATGTTTGAATTAGTGTGCGTTTGTATGTGTGTGTGTTTGTGTTTGTATGAGCATGTGTGTTTGTATGAGTGTGTGTTTGTATGAGTGTGTGTTTGTGTTTGTATGAGCATGTGTGTTTGTATGAGTGTGTGTTTGTATGAGTGTGTGTTTGTATGAGTCTGTTTTTTTATGAGTGTGTGTGTTTGTACGAGTGTGTATTCATATGAGTTTGTATGAGTGTGTGTGTATTTGTATGAGTTTGTATGAGTGTGTGTTTGTATGAGTGTGTGTGTTTGTATGAGTGTGTGTATTTATATGAGTTTGTATGATTGTGTGTGTATGTATGAGTGTGTGTGTGTGTATTAGTGTGTGTGTGTTTCTATGAGTGTGTTTGTATGAGTGTGTATTTGTATGAGTTTGTATGAGTGTGTGGGGCCTATTTAACAAAGGTCTGTCAGACCTGATCCGACAGTGCGGATCAGGTCCGACAGACCTTGCTGAATGCGGAGAACAATACGCTCTCCGTATTCAGCATTGCACCAGCAGCTCTTTTGTATGAGTGTGTATGTGTGTGTTTGTATGATTGTGTGTTTGTATGATTGTGTTTGTATGAGTGTGTATGTGTGTGTTTGTATGAGTGTGTTTGTATGTGTGTGTGTGAGTTTGTATGAGTGTGTATGAGTGTGTGTGTGTGTGTTTGTATGAGTGTGTTTGTATGAGTGTGTATGTGTGTGTGTTTGTATGTGTGTGTTTGTATATGTATGTGTTTGTTTGTATGTGTGTGTTTGTATGATTGTGTGTGTGTTTGTATGAGTGTGTATGTGTGTGTTTGTATGAGTGTGTTTGTATGAGTGTGTGTTTGTATGTGTGTGTTTGTATGATTGAGTGTGTGTTTGTATGTGTGTGTTTGTATAAGTGTGTGTGTTTGTATGAATGTGTGTGTTTGTATGAGTGTGTGTTTGTATGAGTGTGTATGTGTGTGTTTTTATGAGTGTGTGTTTGTATGTATGTGTTTGTTTGTATGTATGTGTGTGTTTGTATGATTGTGTGTGTGTTTGTATGACTGTGTGTTTTTATGAGTGTGTATGTGTGTGTTTGTATGAGTGTGTTTGTATGAGTGTGTGTTTGTATGTGTGTGTTTGTATGATTGTGTGTGTGTTTGTATGTGTGTGTTTGTATGAGTGTGTGTGTGTGTGTGTGTGTTTGTATGAATGTGTGTGTTTGTATGAGTGTGTATGTGTGTGTTTTTATGAGTGTGTGTTTGTATGAATGTGTGTGTTTGTATGAGTGTGTGTTTGTATATGTGTGTTTGTATGAGTGTGTTTGTATGTGTGTGTTTGTATGAGTGTGTGTTTGTATATGTATGTGTTTGTTTGTATGTGTGTGTTTGTTTGTATGATTGTGTGTGTGTTTGTATGAGTGTGTATGTGTGTGTTTGTATGAGTGTGTTTGTATGAGTGTGTGTTTGTATGTGTGTGTTTGTATGATTGTGTGTGTGTTTGTATGTGTGTGTTTGTATAAGTGTGTGTGTGTTTGTATGAATGTGTGTGTTTGTATGAGTGTGTGTTTGTATGAGTGTGTATGTGTGTGTTTTTATGAGTGTGTGTTTGTATGTGTGTGTTTGTATGATTGTGTGTGTTTGTATGTGTGTGTTTGTATAAGTGTGTGTGTGTTTGTATGAATGTGTGTGTTTTTATGAGTGTGTTTTTGTATGTATGTGTTTGTATGTGTGTGTTTGTATGATTGTGTGTGTGTTTGTATGACTGTGTGTTTTTATGAGTGTGTATGTGTGTGTTTGTATGAGTGTGTTTGTATGAGTGTGTGTTTGTATGTGTGTGTTTGTATGATTGTGTGTGTGTTTGTATGTGTGTGTTTGTATGAGTGTGTGTGTGTGTGTGTGTTTGTATGAATGTGTGTGTTTGTATGAGTGTGTATGTGTGTGTTTTTATGAGTGTGTGTTTGTATGTGTGTGTTTGTATGAATGTGTGTGTTTGTATGAGTGTGTGTTTGTATATGTGTGTTTGTATGAGTGTGTTTGTATGTGTGTGTTTGTATGAGTGTGTGTTTGTATGAGTGTGTATGTGTGTGTTTTTATGAGTGTGTGTTTGTATGTGTGTGTTTCTATGAGTGTGTTTGTATGTGTGTGTTTGTATATGTATGTGTGTGTTTGTATGTGTGTGATTGTATGAGTGTGTGTGTATGAGTGTGTGTATGACTGTGTTTGTATAAGTTTGTGTATGTGTGTTTGTATGAGTGTATTTGTATGTGTGTGTTTGTATGAGTGTGTGTGTGTTTGTATGAGTGGGTTTGTATGTGTGTGTGTGTGTTTGTATGTGTGTATGTGTGTGTGTGTGTTTGTATGTGTGTATGTATGAGTGTGTTTGTATGAGTGTGTTTGTATGAGTGGGTTTGTATGTGTGTGTGTGTTTGTATGTGTGTATGTATGAGTGTGTTTGTATGAGTGTGTGTTTGTATGAGTGTGTGTGTTTATATGAGTGTGCATGTGCGTGTTTGTATGTGTGTGTGTTTGTATGTCTGTGTTTGTATCTGTGTGTTTGTATAAGTGTGTTTGTATGAGTGTGTATGTGTGTGTTTGCATGTGTGTGTGTGTTTGTATGTGTGTGTTTGTATGAGTGTGTGTGTGTGTTTGTATGTGTGTGTTTGTGTGTGTGTGTTTCTATGAGTGTGTGTTTGTATGAGTGTTGTTTGTATGTGTGTATGTGTGTTTGTATGTGTGTGTTTGTATGAGTGTGTGTTTGTATGAGTGTGTGTGTGTGAGTGTGTGTGTTTGTATGAGTGTGTGTTTGTATGAGTGTGTATGTGTGTGTTTGTATGAATGTGTGAGTGTGTGTGTTTGTATGTGTGTGTTTGTATGAGTGTGTTTGCATGAGTGTGTATTTGTATGAGTTTGTGTTTGTATGAATGTGTGTGCGTATATGTGTGTTTGTATGAGTGTGTGTGTGTTTGTATGTGTGTGTTTGTATGAGTGTGTGTGTGTTTGTATGAATGTGTGTGTTTGTATGAGTGTGTTTGTATGAGTGTGTATGTGTGTGTTTTTATGAGTGTGTGTATGTATGTGTGTGTTAGTATGAATGTGTGTTTTTGTATGTGTGTGTTTGTATGAGTGTGTGTTTGTATGAGTGTGTATGTGTGTGTTTTATGAGTGTGTGTTTGTATGTGTTTCTATGAGTGTGCTTGTATGAGTGTGTATGTGTGTGTTTGTATGTGTGTGTTTGTATGAGTGTGTATGTATACGTATGTGTGTGTTTGTATGAGTGTGTGTGCATGACTGTGTTTGTATGAGTGTGTGTGCATGACTGTGTTTGTATGAGTGTGTGTGTATGTGTGTTTGTATGAGTGTGTTTGTATGTGTGTGTTTGTATGAGTGTGTGTGTTTGTATGTGTGTATGTATGAGTGTGTTTGTATGAGTATGTTTGTATGAGTGTGTGTGTGTGTTTATATGAGTGTGTATGTGTGTGTTTGTATGAGTGTGTATGTGTATGTTTGTATGTGTGTGTGTTTGTATGTGTGTGTGTGTGTTTGTATGTGGGTGGTTGTATGAGTGTGTGTGTTTGTATTTGTGTGTGTTTGTATGAGTGTCTGTTTGTATGTGTGTGTTTGTATGAGTGTGTGTGTTTGTATGACTGTGTGTTTTTATGAGTGTGTATGTGTGTGTTTGTATGAGTGTGTGTTTGTATGTGTGTGTTTGTATGAGTGTGTTTGTATGAGTGTGTGTTTGTATGTGTGTGTTTGTATGAGTGTTTGTATATGTGTGTTTGTATGTATGAGTGTGTGTTTGTATGAGTGTGTGTTTGTATGTGTGTGTTTGTATGAGTGTGTGTGTTTGTATGAGTGTGTGTTTGTATGAGTGTGTGTGTGTTTGTATGAGTGTGTGTTTGTATGTGTGTGTGTGTGTTTGTATGTGGGTGGCTGTATGAGTTTGTGTGTTTGTATGAGTGTGTGTTTGTATGAGTGTCTGTTTGTATGTGTGTGTTTGTATGAATGTGTGTGTTTGTATGACTGTGTGTTTTTATGAGTGTGTATGTGTGTGTTTGTATAAGTGTGTTTGTATGAGTGTGTGTTTGTATGTGTGTGTTTGTATGAGTGTTTGTATATGTGTGTTTGTATGTATGAGTGTGTGTTTGTATGAGTGTGTGTTTGTATGTGTGTGTTTGTATGAGTGTGTGTGTTTGTATGAGTGTGTGTTTGTATGAGTGTGTGTGTGTTTGTATGAGTGTGTGTTTGTATGAGTGTGTGTGTGTGTTTGTATTAGTGTGTGTTTGTATGAGTGTGTGTGTGTGTGTGTGTTTGTATTAGTGTGTGTTTGTATGAGTGTTTGTATGTGTGTGTGTTTGTATGTGTGTGTTTGTATGTGTGTGTTTGTATGAGTGTGTGTGTGTTTGTATGAGTGTTTGTATGTGTGTGTGTTTGTATGTGTGTGTTTGTATGAGTGTGTTTGTATGAGTGTGTGTGTGTGTGTGTGTTTGTATGAGTGTGTGTGTGTTTGTATGAGTGTGTGTGTGTTTGTATGAGTGTGTGTGTGTGTGTGTGTTTGTATGAGTGTGTGTTTGTATGAGTGTGTGTGTGTGTGTATGAGTGTGTGTGTGTTTGTATGAGTGTGTGTGTGTTTGTATGAGTGTGTGTGTGTTTGTATGAGTGTGTGTGTGTTTGTATGAGTGTGTGTGTGTGTGTGTTTGTATGAGTGTGTGTGTGTGTGTGTGTTTGTATGAGTGTGTGTTTGTATGAGTGTGTGTGTGTGTGTATGAGTGTGTGTGTGTTTGTATGAGTGTGTGTGTGTTTGTATGAGTGTGTGTTTGTATGAGTGTGTGTGTGTGTGTATGAGTGTGTGTGTGTTTGTATGAGTGTGTGTGTGTGTGTGTGTGTGTTTGTATGTGTGTGTTTGTATGAGTGTGTTTGTATGAGTGTGTGTGTGTGTGTGTGTGTGTTTGTATGTGTGTGTTTGTATGAGTGTGTTTGTATGAGTGTGTGTGTGTGTGTGTGTTTGTATGAGTGTGTGTGTGTTTGTATGAGTGTGTGTGTGTGTGTGTTTGTATGAGTGTGTGTTTGTATAAATTTTTGTGTCAGCATATAGTGATATTATTATCTATTATTAATTCAGTATCCTGTGTAACCCCCAAAAAAGAAAAAAAGCCCAATACCTTAGTTAAAATGTAAGGAAGGGATAGCATGGGCATGTACTGTATATCTTTATAGGTGATTAAAAATGATTTAGCAAAATGTAAAATTAAAGTTTAAATGTATGTTCTGCATATCTGTCAGAAACATGACAGTAAATTAGTAAAAGTATATTTATACCTACATATCTAGATCTATTAACTGTAGGAGCTTATTTATAACTGTCCCTAACTGGCCTCAGCACAGGAGACAAGGTAGGATGAGAAGCGAGGTTACAACACAGCAGTGCCTATTGCTTTATGCAGACTAATTATTTACAATACATAAATAAAAATATGTCTGCATATTATTCTCCGGCTAATCTTTGCTTTGAACACATCATGTCTAGCATTTATTTACCGTCCCTTTAATGGAGCCACATTTAATCATCTACTATTTTTATTCTATTGTTCCTCATCTGTCTGGCTCTCTGCGTATGGCAGACGACTTGCATTGTGCAAAGAAAATAGACACAAATCAATTAGAGGCAATGAAGAGAAATATGTTAACAAGGGTGGAAGACGCTGCTCATTAAAATGGGCCTAAGGTGGCGAGATACGTAAACACACCCCTGCTCTAGATAAATAGACTGCGTACTCCTGTTCTCTGCAGCTTTAGTTATGAACTACTGGAAAGATCAGCAGTTGTCATGATTCATGATGTCTTATTCTGCAATTTAGCTCTCAAAATAGCATCTCCTTCCCTCATTAGATATATTCCAGTTTAGCCTTCTGAAGATTAGTTAGACCGAGCAGCTCTAACTACTGTCTCATACCCTTATCCAGTGTAAAATATTATAGGCATCTATCCAAACATATAATTGTATATGACAGCAGCCCATCTGCTAATACTTCTGTCTGGTTTAAAAGTCCAGCCTTGCAGTGTACTCAGGATAGGTTAGGGTAACATAGGGGATTAACTGCTACCACCTCTGCTGACAGACTATTGCTTGCATGTCACACCTTTAGTAAGCTTGTACTTACGTTACTTTACACTCGCAGTGTACTCAGGATAGGTTTAGGTTCCCATAGGGGATTTACTGCTACCACCTCTGATGAAAGGGTCACACCTTTACAGGGGTAGAACTACAGGGGGTGCAGAGTTCGCAACTGCAACCGGGCCGCCGAGGGTGGGGGCCCAGCTTAAAAAAAAAAAAAATTCAATAAAAAACGAGGACCTGCCACTGCCTGCACTGATATCATGTGAGTGTGACGTGATGCTTCACTAGTGTCTCTGACTACAGGGGTTAGTGTTTCTGTTTTACCCCTTGGTGTTTATGTGTGTATGTATGTATGTGACTGTGTGTGTATTTATGCATGTATGTGTGTATGTATGTATGTGACTGTGTGTTTATTTATGCATGTATGTGTGTATGTATGTATGTGACTGTGTGTGTATTTATGCATGTATGTGTGTATGTAAGTATGTGACTGTGTGTGTATTTATGCATGTATGTGTGTATGTATGTATGTGACTGTGTGTTTATTTATGCATGTATGTGTGTATGTATGTATGTGACTGTGTGTGTATTTATGCATGTATGTGTGTATGTATGTATGTGACTGTGTGTGTATTTATGCATGTATGTGTGTGTGTGTGTGTATGTATGTATGTATGTGACTGTGTGTGTGTATTTATGCATGTATGTGTGTATGTATGTATGTGACTGTGTATGTATTTATGCATGTATGTGTGTATGTATGTATGTGACTGTATGTGTATTTATGCATGTATGTGTGTATGTATGTATGTATGTGACTGTGTGTGTATTTATGCATGTATGTGTGTATGTATGTATGCGACTGTGTGTGTATTTATGCATGTATGTATGTATGTGACTGTGTGTGTATTTATGCATGTATGTGTGTATGTAAGTATGTGACTGTGTGTGTATTTATGCATGTATGTGTGTATGTATGTATGTGACTGTGTGTTTATTTATGCATGTATGTGTGTATGTATGTATGTGACTGTGTGTGTATTTATGCATGTATGTGTGTATGTATGTATGTGACTGTGTGTGTATTTATGCATGTATGTGTGTATGTATGTATGTGACTGTGTGTGTATTTATGCATGTATGTATGTATGTGACTGTGTGTGTATTTATGCATGTATGTGTGTATGTATGTATGTGACTGTGTGTTTATTTATGCATGTATGTGTGTATGTATGTATGTGACTGTGTGTGTATTTATGCATGTATGTGTGTATGTATGTATGTGACTGTGTGTGTATTTATGCATGTATGTGTGTGTGTGTATGTATGTATGTGACTGTGTGTGTATTTATGCATGTATGTGTGTATGTATGTATGTGACTGTGTGTGTATTTATGCATGTATGTGTGTATGTATGTATGTGACTGTATGTGTATTTATGCATGTATGTATGTGACTGTGTGTGTATTTATGCATGTATGTGTGTATGTATGTATGCGACTGTGTGTGTATTTATGCATGTATGTATGTATGTGACTGTGTGTGTATTTATGCATGTATGTGTGTATGTATGTATGTATGTGACTGTTTGTGTATTTATGCATGTATGTGTGTATGTATGTATGTGACTGTGTGTGTATTTATGCATGTATGTGTGTATGTATGTATGTGACTGTGTGTGTATTTATGCATGTATGTATGTATGTGACTGTGTGTGTATTCATGCATGTATGTGTGTATGTATGTATGTGACTGTGTGTGTATTTATGCATGTATGTGTGTATGTATGTATGTGACTGTGTGTGTATTTATGCATGTATGTGTGTGTGTATGTTTGTGGAACCAATAAATTACAGACCATGTTACTACAGCATGGGGGGGTAAACAGTATCACTATACAGTACCACTATATACAGTACGGGGGGCTGGACCATGTCACAGACTACTGTGGTCATTTTATAAAGTACTGGGCAGGTAGGGTCAGGCCAGCCACCTCACCGACAGATTACAGACTGTGTCACTGACTCACTATATACAGTACTGGTGGGTTAAACAGTGTCACTATACACAGTAATAGGGGGTCAGACCATCTCACAGACTGTGTCACTAATTTACTATATACAGTACTGGTGGGTTAAACAGTGTCACTATATACAGTAATAGGGAGTCAGACCATCTCACAGACTGTGTCACTAACTCACTATATACAGTACTGGTGGGTTAAACAGTGTCACTATATACAGTAATAGGGGGTCAGACCATCTCACAGACTGTGTCACTAACTCACTATATACAGTACTGGTGGGTTAAACAGTGTCACTATATACAGTAATAGGGGGTCAGACCATCTCACAGACTGTGTCACTAATTTACTATATACAGTACTGGTGGGTTAAACAGTGTCACTATATACAGTAATAGGGAGTCAGACCATCTCACAGACTGTGTCACTAACTCACTATATACAGTACTGGTGGGTTAAACAGTCTCACTATATACAGTAATAGGGAGTCAGACCATCTCACAGACTGGATACCTCCTTTTGCAGACATGTTATCTGACATGTAATCTGATTCACATTTTTCTTTCTGTGTTAAATTAAAAAAAAAACAAAAAACACCTCTGCACCTTTAGTAAACCTGTACTTACATTACTTTACTCTTGCAGTGTACTCAGGATAGGTTTGGTACCATAGGGGATTACTGCTACCACCTCTGCTGACATACTAATGCTTGCATGTCACACCTTTAGTAAACCTGTACTTACATTACTTTACTCTTGCAGTGTACTCAGGATAGGTTTGGTACCATAGGGGATTACTGCTACCACCTCTGCTGACATACTAATGCTTGCATGTCACACCTTTAGTAAACCTGTACTTACATTACTTTACTCTTGCAGTGTACTCAGGATAAATTTGGTACCATAGGGGATTACTGTTACCACCTCTGCTGACATACTAATGCTTGCATGTCACACCTTTAGTAAACCTGTACTTATGTTACTTTACACTTGCAGTGTACTCAGGATAGGTTTGGTACCATAGGGGATTACTGCTACCACCTCTGCTGACATACTAATGCTTGCATGTCACACCTTTAGTAAACCTGTACTTATGTTACTTTACACTTGCAGTGTACTCAGGATAGGTTTGGTACCATAGGGGATTACTGCTACCACCTCTGCTGACATACTAATGCTTGCATGTCACACCTTTAGTAAACCTGTACTTACGTTACTTTACTCTTGCAGTGTACTCAGGATAGGTTTGGTACCATAGGGGATTACTGCTACCACCTCTGCTGACATACTAATGCTTGCATGTCACACCTTTAGTAAACCTGTACTTACGTTACTTTACTCTTGCAGTGTACTCAGCATAGGTTTGGTACCATAGGGGATTACTGCTACCACCTCTGCTGACATACTAATGCTTGCATGTCACACCTTTAGTAAACCTGTACTTACGTTACTTTACTCTTGCAGTGTACTCAGGATAGGTTTGGTACCATAGGGGATTACTGCTACCACCTCTGCTGACATACTAATCCTTGCATGTCACACCTTTAGTAAACCTGTACTTATGTTACTTTACACTTGTAGCCACATCACACCAAAGATACACATCACCCCATAAATGAGCTAAGCATGTTTTTTGTCCCCTTGGGAAGCTCTGTGCTGTTTTTCTTGCCTTCTTGCCAACTGGTCTGATTTTTCTTGGACAGTCCCACTTTTTGGCATCCTGTTCTATGGTATAGCGGCTTGGGAGTCTGTGCCACATTATAAAAATCTGCTGTTAGAAAAGGTCTTTGCTTTGATGTAGGAATCAGACTCTGGGGTCTATTTAACAAAGATCTGTCAGACCTGATCCGACAGTGCAGATCAGGTCCGACAGACCTCGCTGAATGCGGAGAGCAATACGCTCTCCGCATTTAACATTGCACCAGCAGCTGACAAGAGCTGCTGGTGCAACGCCGCCCCCTGCTGACTCGCGGCCAATCTGCCACCAGCAGGGGGTGTCAATCAACCCGATCATACTCGATCGTGTTGATTTCCGGCAATTCCTGTGCACCTCGTCAGAGCAGGCGGACAGGGTTATGGAGCAGCGGTCTTTAAACCGCTGCTTCATAACTGGTGTTTCTGGTGAGTCTGAAGACTCACCAGAAACACGGGCCCACAAGCTCCGTTCGTAGCTTGATAAATGGGCCCCAATGTGTGTGAAAGAGAGTATGCGTGTGTGTGTTAGATTGTGTGTGAGTGTGTGGGTGAGACAGTTAGTGTGTGAGTGTGAATATCTTTGTGCAAATTTATGTTTATGTGCTATTATACATAGGGGTAGATTTATTAAAGGGACAGTCAAGTCCCAAAAAACTTTCATGATTCCAATAGGGCATGTAATTTTAAACAACTTTGCAATTTACTTTTATCACCAATTTTGCTTTGTTCTTTTGGTATTCTTAGTTGAAAGCTAAACCTAGGAGGTTCATATGCTATTTTTTTAGAACTTGAAGGCCGCCTCTAATCTAAATGCATTTTGACAGTTTTTCTCCAATTGAGGGCATTAGTTCATGTGTTTCATATAGATAAAATTGAGCTCATGCACGTGAATTTACCGAGGAGTAAGCACTGATTGGCTAAAATGCAAGTCTGTCAAAATAACTGAAATAAGGGGGCAGTCTGCAGAGGCTTAGATGCAAGGTAATTACAGAGGTAAGATGTGTATAATTATAACTGTGTTGGTTATGCAAAACTGGGGGATTGGTAATTAAGAGACTATCTCTTTTAAAACAACAAACATTCTGGTGTTGACTGTCCCTTTAAGCAATGGATTGGCCTACTAGGATACCAGGAGATTTCCCGGTGGGCTGCAGCAGCTGGGGCTGGAAGCTACAATTTAAAGGGGTGATTAATGGAACTTTTTTTAAATACAAAGTAATATAATATAATTCTGAAACAAAATATTGGGGGAAGGAGTATCCCAGTAATCCTCTTTGAGAAAAATAAGTTGTGCGCATTATACTGAGTGAACGGCAAATAGGGCTGCTTTTTATTCCCAGTCCAGCCCTGCTTCCTACCACCATCATTTCTTGCTCGCCTGAAACGTAAGTTAAGAAGCAGTGGTCTAAAGACACTGCTCCTTAAAGGGACATGAAACCAAAACATTTTCTTTCATGAAGGTAGAACATAGAATTTTAAACAACTTTCCAGTTTACGTTTATTATCAAATGTGTTTCATTCTCTTGGTATAATTTGTTGAAGGAGCAGC
>NC_069510.1:139912344-139947344 GCF_027579735.1 Bombina bombina
CGCAGGATGGTTGGTACATACACCCTACTGCCTTTAACATTAGTTCTCATCAATAATGTGGGTTTATAAACTCGTCCTCTCTGTACAGCTATGGGCAGTGCCCTTGTAAATTTGTGTATCACACTACATAAGGAGTCTGTATACCAGAAAATACTGTAACACATAGAGCACACACTACATAAGGAGTCTGTATACCAGCAAATACTGTAGCACATAGAGCACACACTACATAAGGAGTCTGTCACAAATATCTCAGGATTCAGCTGCTAAGGAGTTAACTTTGTGTAGCTTGCACTCAAAACAGTTATTTGTTTTCAAGAAGAATTGTGTTTGTATTTTCTTTGAAGTGCCAGAACCCTCTAACTAGCCACCAAATGCTAGTGTGTATGCATTGAGTCATAAAATCACTGAAGCTCTTAGTCACAGAGATACACAGGATAAAGTTTATGGCTTAAGCTGTCAATAGAATGCATGATGCAAAACAGGCCCTTCATTACAAAAACTGACCAGGTCACTGACAGGACATTGGTATATTATGTACATATGTGGGTTAAAAGTGTTAAAACCTTAACGGCAGGTAAATATGACAACCTATGGCATATTTGATATCAAACTGGTTCTCCCAATAAAACTAAGAGGTTCTAAATATGTAAATATAGAAATTTCTTACCTAGCAGGAATGATAATGGATTGTATAAATTCAGGCAAGAAATTTAGTCTATTGAAGGTTGTAAAGAGAGTGGGGTTTCTTAGCCCGCCCAGGAGGGTGTGGTTAAGCAACATGATCTCTGAGAAGTAGGTTTAAGAATCTTATTTTTTAACAATAAGATTGTCATTCTTACAAGGGGAGCTGCTGTACAGAAGTAAGGAGCCATCATTTTTTTGCCATTCCCCTGGCGCAGATCTTGAAGCTAGTAAAGTATTCAATTCTGTTTTTCTCCTTTTTATTTTAAAACACTGTTTGCGTGTGTAATTTTATTTGTAACAACTTTTTATTATTAATGCATTGTGCATAATATTTTTGGCATAATAAATAATTCCTTTATTAAGTTTGGCCTTTGTCTAATAATTGAACCACTTTACTGAAAGAGACTGGAATATTAGAACTGTATAATTTTAGGTTATTTTCTGCTAAATTGTATTTTTAGAGTTAATGTGTAAAGTCTGGGGTTTTCCTTAAGATTTTCCCTTTAATAAATTTTAAGTGGTGGCAGCATTTGAGCTTTAGGTGACAGAAAAGGGGGCTGAAAACCCTTTCTGTGCCAAATAAGTGACTGGTGCAGGGTTGGATAACCTTGGTTCGTCACAGAGTCTGTATACCAGCAAATACTGTAGCATATAGAGCACACACTACA
This sequence comes from Bombina bombina, assembly GCF_027579735.1. Lineage (NCBI taxonomy): Eukaryota > Metazoa > Chordata > Amphibia > Anura > Bombinatoridae > Bombina > Bombina bombina. The sequence continues at coordinate 139,913,700 of NC_069510.1, forward strand.
TAAGGAGTCTGTATACCAGGCAAATACTGTAGCACATAGAGCACACTCTACATAAGGAGTCTGTATACCAGGCAAATACTGTAGCACATAGAGCACACTCTACATAAGGAGTCTGTATACCAGCAAATACTGTAGCACATAGAGCACACACTATGAGACTAGTGCTCATTACACAGACTTCTTGTAGCTGTATGACAGGGTCTAGCTGGAATATAGTGCCCTATGACTGCAGGGCTGTTTGTGCACACTCAGTGTAGTATTTATGTATTCACATGGGCACAGTGCATTTCTCTGTGTGCTCATTAGTTCAGTGGACGTTGCCTCTTAAACTCCAAATGATAATAGACAACCAGTGGTTGGGGGAGTGATAGTTTAGGTTCAGAAAATAACTAATAACAGACATTATGGCTCTGTAGCCTCAGTCAGCCATATGCCTATATCACACCTTATATAAGATGCCCTGCTGCTCCTGTCAGTTATATCCCTACATCACACCTCAGATCAGATCTCATTAGCTCCTGCACTTTTCAGTTATATCCCTGCATCACACCTCAGATCAGATCCCATTAGCTCCTGCTCTTTTCAGTTATATCCCTGCATCACACCTCAGATCAGATCCCATTAGCTCCTGCTCTTTTCAGTTATATCCCTGCATCACACCTCAGATCAGATCCCATTAACTTCACCTCGTTTCAGTTACAGTATATCCCTGCATCACACCACAGATCAGATCCCATTAGCTCCTGCTCTTTTCAGTTATATCCCTGCATCACACCTCAGATCAGATCCCATTAGCTCCTGCTCTTTTCAGTTATATCCCTGCATCACACCTCAGATCAGATCCCATTAGCTCCTGCTCTTTTCAGTTATATCCCTGCATCACACCTCAGATCAGATCCCATTAGCTCCTGCTCTTTTCAGTTATATCCCTGCATCACACCTCAGATCAGATCCCATTAGCTCCTGCTCTTTTCAGTTATATCCCTGCATCACACCTCAGATTAGATCTCATTAGCTCCTGCTCTTTTCAGTTATATCCCTGCATCACACCTCAGATCAGATCCCATTAGCTCCTGCTCTTTTCAGTTATATCCCTGCATCACACCTCAGATTAGATCTCATTAGCTCCTGCTCTTTTCAGTTATATCCCTGCATCACACCTCAGATCAGATCCCATTAGCTCCTGCTCTTGTCAGTTATATCCCTGCATCACACCTCAGATCAGATCTCATTAGATCCTGCTCTTTTCAGTTATATCCCTGCATCACACCTCAGATCAGATCCCATTAACTTCACCTCTTTTCAGTTACAGTATATCCCTGCATCAAACCTCAGATCAGATCCCATTAGCTCCTGCTCTTTTCAGTTATATCCCTGCATCACACCTCAGATCAGATCCCATTAGCTCCTGCTCTTTTCAGTTATATCCCTGCATCACACCTCAGATCAGATCCCATTAGCTCCTGCTCTTTTCAGTTATATCCCTGCATCACACCTCAGATCCCATTAGCTCCTGCTCTTTTCAGTTATATCCCTGCATCACACCTCAGATCAGATCCCATTAGCTCCTGTTCTTTTCAGTTATATCCCTGCATCACACCTCAGATCAGATCCCATTAGTTCCTGCTCTTTTCAGTTATATCCCTGCATCACACCTCAGATCAGAAACTTCACCTCTTTTCAGTTACAGTATATCCCTGCATCACACCTCAGATCAGATCTCATTAGCTCCTGCTCTTTTCAGTTATATCCTGCATCACATCACAGATCAGATCCCATTAGCTCCTGCTCTTGTCAGTTATATCCCTGCATCATACCTCAGATCAGATCTCATTAGCTCCTGCTCTTTTCAGTTATATCCCTGTATCACACCTCAGATCAGATCTCATTAGCTCCTGCTCTTTTCAGTTTTATCCCTGCATCACACCTCAGATCAGATCTCATTAGCTCCTGCTCTTTTCAGTTATATCCCTGCATCACACCTCAGATCAGATCTCATTAGCTCCTGCTCTTTTCAGTTATATCCCTGCATCACAGCTCAGATCAGATCCCATTAGCTCCTGCTCTTGTCAGTTATATTCCTGCATCACACCTCAGATCAGATCTCATTAGCTCCTGCTCTTTTCAGTTATATCCCTGCATCACACCTCAGATCAGATCTCATTAGCTCCTGCTCTTTTCAGTTATATCCCTGCATCACACCACGGATCAGATCCCATTAGCTCCTGCTCTTGTCAGTTATATCCCTGCATCACACCTCAGATCAGATCCCATTAGTTCCTGCTCTTTTCAGTTATATCCCTGCATCACACCTCAGATCAGATCCCATTAACTTCACCTCTTTTCAGTTATATCCCTGCATCACACCTCAGATCAGATCCCATTAAATTCACCTCTTTTCAGTTACAGTATATCCCTGCATCACACCACAGATCAGATCTCATTAGCTCCTGCTCTTTTCAGTTATATCCCTGCATCACACCTCAGATCAGATCTCATTAGCTCCTGCTCTTTTCAGTTATATCCCTGCATCACACCACAGATCAGATCTCATTAGCTCCTGCTCTTTTCAGTTATATTCCTGCATCACACCACAGATCAGATCTCATTAGCTCCTGCTCTTTTCAGTTATATCCCTGCATCACACCTCAGATCAGATCTCATTAGCTCCTGCTCTTTTCAGTTATATCCCTGCATCACACCTCAGATCAGATCCCATTAGCTCCTGCTCTTTTCAGTTATATCCCTGCATCACACCTCAGATCAGATCCCATTAGTTCCTGCTCTTGTCAGTTATATCCCTGCATCACACCTCAGATCAAATCCCATTATCTCCTGCTCTTTTCAGTTATATCTCTGCATCACACCTGAGATCAGATCTCATTAGCTCCTGCTCTTTTCAGTTATATCCCTGCATCACACCTCAGATCAGATCTCATTAGCTCCTGCTCTTTTCAGTTATATCCCTGCAACACACCTCAGATCAGATCTCATTAGCTCCTGCTCTTTTCAGTTATATCCCTGCATCACACCTCAGATCAGATCTCATTAGCTCCTGCTCTTTTCAGTTATATCCCTGTATCACATCTCAGATCAGATCCCATTAGCTCCTGCTCTTGTCAGTTATATGCCTACATCACACCTTAAATATGTTCCCATTAGCTTCTGCTCCTGAAAGTTATATGGCTACATCAATCCTCTCCTCAGGTCAGATCCCATTAGCTTCAGCCTCTGTCAGTTATATGCCTACAACACACCTCAGATTTAATCACATTAGCTTCAGCTCCTGTCAGTTATATGCCTACATCACACCTCAGATCTGATCCCATTAGCTTCAGCTCCTGTCATTTATATGCCTACATTACACCTCAGATCTGATCCCATTAGCTTCAGCTCCTGTCAGTTATATGCCTACATCACACCTCAGATCTGATCCCATTAGCTTCAGCTCCTGTCAGTTATATGCCTACATCACACCTCAGGTCTGATCCTATTAGCTTCATCTCCTGTCAGTTATGTGCATATATCACACCTCAGATCTGATCCCATTAGCTTCATCTCCTGTCAGTTATGTGCCTTTATCACACCTCAGATCTGATCCCATTAGCTTCAGCTCCTGTCAGTTATATGCCTATATCACACCTCAGAACTGATCCCATTAGCTTCAGCTCCTGTCAGTTATATCCCTGCATTCCACCTCAGATCAGATCTCATTAGCTCCTGCTCTTTTCAGTTATATCCCTGCAACACACCTCAGATCAGATCTCATTAGCTCCTGCTCTTTTCAGTTATATCCCTGCATCACACCTCAGATCAGATCTCATTAGCTCCTGCTCTTTTCAGTTATATCCCTGTATCACACCTCAGATCAGATCCCATTAGCTCCTGCTCTTGTCAGTTATATGCCTACATCACACCTTAAATATGTTCCCATTAGCTTCTGCTCCTGAAAGTTATATGGCTACATCAATCCTCTCCTCAGGTCAGATCCCATTAGCTTCAGCCTCTGTCAGTTATATGCCTACAACACACCTCAGATTTAATCACATTAGCTTCAGCTCCTGTCAGTTATATGCCTACATCACACCTCAGATCTGATCCCATTAGCTTCAGCTCCTGTCAGTTATATGCCTACATCACACCTCAGATCTGATCCCATTAGCTTCAGCTCCTGTCATTTATATGCCTACATTACACCTCAGATCTGATCCCATTAGCTTCATCTCCTGTCAGTTATGTGCCTTTATCACACCTCAGATCTGATCCCATTAGCTTCAGCTCCTGTCAGTTATATGCCTATATCACACCTCAGAACTGATCCCATTAGCTTCAGCTCCTGTCAGTTATATCCCTGCATTCCACCTCAGATCAGATCCCATTAGCTTCTGCTCTTGTCAGTTATATGACTACATCACACCTCAGATCAGATCCCATTAGCTTCTGCTCTTGTCAGTTATATGACTACATCACACCTCAGATGTGATCCCATTAGCTTCAGCTCCTGTCAGTTATATGTCTACATCAAACCTAAGATCAGATCCCATTAGCTTCTGCTCCTGACAGTTATATGCCTACATTACACCTCAGATCTGATCCCATTAGCTTCAGCTCCTGTCAGTTATATGCCTACATCACACCTCAGATCGGATCCCATTAGCTTCTGCTCCTGTCAGTTATATGCCTATATCACACCTCAGATCGGATCCCATTAGCTTCTGCTCCTGTCAGTTATATGACTACATCACACCTCAGATCTGATCCCATTAGCTTCTGCTCCTGTCAGTTATATGCCTACATTACACCTCAGATCAGATCCCATTAGATTCTGCTCCTGTCAGTTATATGCCTACATTACACCTCAGATCTGATCCTATTAGCTTCAGCTCCTGTCAGTTATATGCCTACATCACGCCTCAGATCTGATCCCATTAACTTCAGCTCCTGTCAGTTATATGCCTACACCACACCTCACATCTGATTCCATTAGCTTCTGCTCCTGTCAGTTATATGCCTACATTACACCTCAGATCTGATCCTATTAGCTTCTTCTCCTGTCAGTTATATGCCTACATTACACCTCAGATCAGATCCCATTAGATTCTGCTCCTGTCAGTTATATGCCTACATCACACCTGAGATCTGATCCCATTAGCTTCTGCTCCTGTCAGTTGCATGCCTACATTACACCTCAGATCAGATCCCATTAGATTCTGCTCCTGTCAGTTATGTGCCTATATCACACCTCAGATCTGACCCCATTAGCTTCAGCTCCTGTCAGTTATATGCCTACATCACACCTCAGATCTGATCCTATTATCTTAAGCTCCTGTCAGTTATATGCCTACATCACACCTCAGATCTGATCCCATTAGCTTCAGCTCCTGTCAGTTATATGCCTACATCACACCTCAGATCAGATCCTATTAGCTTCAGCTCCTTTCTGTTATATGGCTACATCACACCTCAGATCAGATCCTATTATCTTAAGCTCCTGTCAGTTATATGCCTACATCAAACCTCAGATTGGCTCCTATTACCTCCTATCAGACCCCAGTGTCTGTATACCATGCCTGAATTATACCCACAGCAAACCTCCGATTAAATCCCATTGCACTGCAGCCCCAGTCAGAAATATATTTTTACTTTAAATGTCAAATCAACTGTTGCCACTGTCAGATCAGATTAGATCTCAGATTAGACCTCGTCCTGGAGCCCATAATAGCTTTATACCAACATCAAACTTCAGATTTGACCCCATAGATCTGCAGCCCCTCCCTGTTACATGCCTGTATTTGACTTCAGATCAGACCCCTGGCCCTGTAGTGCCTGTCAGCCATATGCGTATATAACATCTCAGATCTGATCTGACTACTGGCCTTGTAACCATACATGTCCACATCATACCTCACATCATACCTATGGCCTGAAGTTCCTGTTAGCTGTATGCCCATATCAGAATAAGATCAGTTACATGGCTCTGCAGACCCTCTGCAAGCCACATGTCTACATCAGACATCACACCAGATTACTGGCCCTGCAATCCCTGTCACTCACATGCATATATCAGATGTTACATCATACCCACAGCCCTGCAGTCCCTGTCAACTCTATGCCCTTATCAGATCTCACATCCGACCCAGGCACCTGCAGTCCTTGTCACTCACATGCATATATCAGATGTTACATCATACCCACAGCCCTGCAGTCCCTGTCAACTCTATATGCCCTTATCAGATCTCACATCAGATCCAAGCACCTGCAGTCCCTGTCACTTGCACATGCATATATCAGATGTTGCATCATACCCACACCCTGCAGTAACTGTCAACTATTTGCCCTTATCAGATCTCACATCAGACCCAAGCACCTGCAGTCCCTGTCAGCCACATGCATATATAGGACCTTACATCAGACTCATAGCCCTGCAGTTCCTATCAACTGAACGTACATACAAAATATCTGATCACACACTTAGTCCTGCAGCTCCTATTGACAGTATATCCACATCAGATATCAGATCAGATCCTTAGCTTTGCAGTACCTGTCAACCACATGCCCATGTTGTACCTCAGATCAGACAACATTGGCATCAGTTCCTGTTAGTTTGTATACCCACATCAGACCTTACTTCATACTCCTGACCTGTATCCCTTGTCCTGTATATGCCCATATAAGAATGAAGATTAGGCTCAATCAGGTTAAGTTCCAGATGAAATAGTAGACTTGTAACTACATAATGTTTGTGTGTGGTCTTTGCAGTGTCTGGACCTTGTGTGTTTGCATTATGTATGCTCAGGATGAGTATTAACGAGTGCATTGTTTGTATGCAGTACATTTAGTGTGTGGGGGTGCAGCTGATCTCAGTGACCTTGTATCGCTTTTCTGTGATAATTGCTCAGTGTGTGTGACCCTGACAAAGATGTAACGTTCCACACAGAGGGGGAAACTGTGCAGACAGGGGCCGCTGGAGGGCACATTCTCTCTTCTGTTCCAGAGCTTTGAGTTGCATTGATTTACCGTATCACGGCTGCTGATGTTTTGAGCAAAGTAAATCTATAAGTCTGCAGAGGGTGTGTTATGGAGTGATACTCTGCAGGGTGCCAGGCAGAGCAGCCCACACTAGCTAATAATGACACAAAAATTCTTATTGATAAAGATTAACCCAATGAGAGGCCTGTGGCGTGCTGCTACCATTACTGCCTGCACAGTGGGAGAAGAGAGTCGGCAATTAAGAAGCATTTGCATCTGGATGATCAGTGACACCAGGGAATTAATAGCATCTCATAATGTCTCTGTGTATCAGTGTGAGAGTGGGATTCAGGTAATTGTGTGATAGGCCTCATGACATCATTTGTTTGTAACACATTTACCAATCTTCACTTGGTTCAGCGATTCTCGATCTGGCAATTGAGAAACCCAGGGTTGTCATAGCCATCAGGTCCAGGTGTCACAAAAATGAAAGGGATATTCCACTCTTATGTTTTCTATCATGCATATATAAGACAAGAACAAATGTTAAGTAAAAGCTGTTTACATTTAAATAGAAACTAATGGTATAGTATTGGTTTTGTACTTGCTACTTATCCCACCTGGCTGCTTTATTGGTGGAGAGGGACACAACTCTTTAAGTATGACAAGGAACGTTTGCTGTTCAGGACAGGACCCTGTATTAGATAAGATGATAAAAAAAAGTTGACTACAAAACCAACATTGAAATGTGCATGAATGCATTTCCATTTTAAATATAAACATTTTTGCATTATACTTCCATTAGCAAATACACTTCTAGTAAAAGATATTACTGCTTTTCAGTGGCATACCTACATATGCTGTGAGGAGGACCTATGCACCAGTATTCAAACTCATGAAACTGGCAGTGAAGTGTATTGTATAAAGGAAGCTGCAATAATAGTCTGGGGTTGCCATTTGACTTGTTCAGAGTATAATTACCTGCTATTTCATTGCTGGACTGACCTTGTTAGCCAGGGTCAGACTGATATGATTTAGGAAATTTCTCCTCTGTGAATAGCACAAATACACTACTCCCAGGTGGCAACTCGCCATAGAACCAGCCACTGATCTGTTTATTCCTGGCAGGTTTCTTCACTTTCTGTATGTATTTCTATTATGTCCCTGGGGAAAATATCCCTCAGGGCGTGGGGGAAACCAGACTTGGACTCCTTGCCCAATGTGCTTAGAAGTACATGGCTGCACCTCACTGATGAGGCCCAAAGGAGGCTGAAACAATCATCTGGGGTTTCCATTCCCCTTATTTAGAGGAGGATTGCCTGGTATTTCAGTGCTGGACTGACCTGGTTAGGCGGGATCAGACTGATATACTTCAGGAAAGTTCTCCTCTGTGAAAAGCACAATTGGACTAAAAGAAGCTACTCCCAGACCATAGAACAAGCCTGAACTGTTGTTCGTTCCTGGAAAATTGCTTCTCTTTCTTTATGTATTTGTGTTATGACCCTGGGAAAGTCTTCCTCTAGGCCTGATGATCGAAAGCTCTCTGTTCCTGTGAAATGATCTAAAATGATCCTCCAGCTATAGTGAAATTTCCAAAAGGCAGTTTTTGCTATACTTCTCCAAGGTGCATTTCCTGCATTTCTGTATGTGAAGGAGAGACAAGCCCAATGCAATATAGCACTACATGACATGACTGTTCTGCTGCATTTACACTTTGTTTCCTTTTTTATTATATGTTATTACATTTAAACTTTGCACTTTATATTTTGTATTTTATTTTGTATACAGCAGTGTATATAAGATTGGAATTTTACAAATTCTGATTATGCTTTCACAGTTTCTGTGTAACTTAAACAAATTAGGATCATTCTTTGCATATTTATGTGCATCTTTTACAAATGACATTGCACTTTGAATTTCTTCTTTATAAAATAAAATAGAAAAACTGTCAGCTTCAGTTTCCCAAAGAGCTTCAATACTTTATACGGGCCAGATAATCAAACATTCTTTAGTTTTGAGAGAAATTATTGTGCAGATGCCACAGGTGCTGAGTTCAGTAAATTTTCTAAGAAAAAGGATGGAACCTGGAAGTTCCAGAGAGATACCTTCCATAGAAAATAATGAAGCTCTCTGGGATACAAAATTTCAGATGGGAGAGAGAAGGTAACTGAAGAACTCCTGGGGCTTATGCTCAGTTTACATCAATTACAAATTAAACTGACATGTTTTAACTACAATTTAACTTTCCTTTGCCTTTAGTTTAGTTTTAGTATATATTACTTTTCTGTCAGTTAAATAAGTGTATTGTGAATTTTGAGCAAACTTCCCCTGCATACAGATCGCAAGATAAATCAATGAGACCAGCTTGTTTAAAATGCTTACACAATTTTACAGGAATTTTGAGAGAGCTTCAGACAGATCCTGGGAACTCCCCTGTTCACCCCATGGAACTGCCCTGTCCCTCCCACTTTCTGAAAAAGTCAATTTAAGTTTTACAATGGAGCAAATACAAAGTGCACTGTAATTTGTAAAGGATACACAGAAATATACAAAGCATTATCCTAATTTGTTTAAGTAACACAGAAACTTTCAAAACATACGCAGAATTTGTAAAACCACTACTGGATCTAATTCTAAATATAATAAAATATATAATAGAAAGTGTAACACTTAAATGTATTAATACTGAAGTATAAGTATTATTAAATACAATGTGCAAAAAAAACTCTCATATCATGCAATGCTATATTGCACTAAGCTTATCTCTCTTTCATATACAGAAATCTCACAGAGCTGGAGATTTTTCCTCTTTTTCTTTTAAGCATTCAGTGAGTTCAGCCCCTGTGAATTCTGCACTAGAACTCTCCAAGCTGGAGAATCCATTTTATCATCAAGCCCTAAGGGCGATGGAGGAAACCAGACTTGGACTCCTTGTCCAATGTGCTTAGAGTTACATGGCTGCACCTCACTGACAAGGCCCAAAGGAGGCTGAAACAGCCATCTGGGGTTGCCATTTCCCTCGTTCAGAGGAGGATTGCCTGGTATCTCAGGGCTCAACTGACCTAGTTAGGCAGGATCAGACTGATATACTTCAGGAAAGTTCTCCTCTGTGAAAAGCACAATTGGGCTAAAAGAAGCTGCTCCTAGGTAACCGGGCCATAGAACAAACCACTGAGCTGTTGTTCATTCCTAGCAGATTGCTTTTCTTTCTGTATGTAGGTGATGTGTATTGTGTCTGTGAAGACTTAGTTTGTGCCACACAAACCATTGCTGACTCTGTGAGCAGGCATAGTGTTTAAATGCTGGTGCACGTGCACTCACAGCATATGTACACTGGGCACAAGTCAAAAGATCTATGTAATCTCAGGTGTAAGTCCTTAAACTTTAGAGGAATATCCGCTCTTAATCTTTCAGCATATGCAAAAGAAAACAAATATACTGCAATGCTATCACAGCCCTGTTTAGATTGTTTGAGCAATATTACGTTCTTCTGAGCTGTGCACCCAGCTCAAAGGTATTGACAGCATTTGTTAAAGGTGTCTTATGACCTCCGAAAGAAAAGCTCAGTGAGTAACGTATTCCCTATTACATTTATTAAAAACAAACACCTAGATTACGAGTTTTGCGTTAGAGGCTGTGTGGTGCTAACAAGCAGTTTATTCTCACCGCTCACTTACAGACAGCGCTGGTATTACGGGTTTTTGCAACCCAGACAAGAAGTGAGCGTTGAGCAAAATTTTGCTCCTTACCGCACTCCAATACCAGCGCTGCTTACGTTAACGATGAGCTGGTGTAATATGCTTGTGCACAATTTCCCCATATGAATCAACGGGGAGAGCCGGCTGAAAAAAAGTCTAACACCTGCTAAAAAGCAGCGTAAAACTCACTAACGCAGCTCCATTGATTCCTATGGGGAAATACATTTTATGTCTACACCTAACACCCTAACATGAACCCTGAGTCTAAACACCCCTAATCTTACACTTATTAACCCCTAATATGCCGCCCCTGACATCGCCGCAACCTACATTATATTATTAACCCCTAATCTGCTGCTCCGGACACCGCCACCACCTACATTATACTTATGAACCCCTAATCTGCTGCCCCCAACATCGCCGACACCTACATTATATTTATTAACCCCTAATCTGCCACCCCCAATGTCACCGACACCTACCTACATTTAATAACCCCTAATCTGCTGCCCCAACGTCGCAGCCACTATAATAAACATATTAACCCCTAAACTGTGGCACTCCCGCCTTGCAAACATTAGTTAAATATTAACCCCTAATCTGCCGGTCCTAACATCGACACCACCTACCTACATTTATTAACCCCTAATCTGCCGCCCCCAACGTCGCCGCCACTATATTAAAGTTATTAACCCCTAAACCTAAGTCTAATCCTAAACCTAACACCCCCTAATTTAAATATAATTAAAAGAAATCTAAATAAAATTACTATAATTAACTAAATTATTCCTATTTAAAACTAAATACTTACCTGTAAAATAAACCCTAAGCTAGCTACAATATAACTAATAGTTACATTGTAGCTATCTTAGGGTTTATTTTTATTTTACAGGCAAATTTGTATTTATTTTACCTAGGTAGAATAGTTATTAAATAGTTATTAACTATTTAATAACTACCTAGCTAAAATAAATACAAAAGTACCTGTAAAATAAAACCTTACCTAAGTTACAATTACACCTAACACTACACTACAATTAAATTATTTCCCTAAATTAACAACAATTAAATACAATTATATTAAATTATCTAAAAAACACACTAAATTACAGAAAATAATAAAAAAAATTACAGGATTTTTAAATTAATTACACCTAATCTAATTCCCCTAACAAAATAAAAAAGCACCCCCAAAATAAAAAAGCCCTACCCTACACTAAATTACAAATAGCCCTTAAAAGGGCCTTTTGCTGGGCATTGCCCCAAAGTAATCAGCTCTTTTACCTGTAAAAAAAAAGTACAAATCCCACCCCCAACATTAAAACCCACACAACCAACCCTACTCTAAAACCCACCCAATACCCCCTTAAAAAAACCTAACACTAACCCCTTGAAGATCACCTTACCGGGAGAAGTCTTCATCCAACCGGGCCAAAGTCCTCAACGAAGCCGGGAGAAGTCTTCATCCAAGCCAGGCGAAGTGGTCCTCCAGACGGGCAGAAGTCTTCATCCAGACGGCATCTTCTATCTTCATCCATCCGGCGCGGAGCGGGTCCATCTTCAAGACATCCAACGTGGAGCATCCTCTTCTGACGACGGCTAAGACTGAATGAAGGTTCCTTTAAATGACGTCATCCAAGATGGATCAGCCAATCGGAATTAAGGTAGAAAAAATCCTATTGGCTGATGCAATCAGCCAATAGGATTGAACTTCAATCCCATTGGCTGATCCAATCAGCCAATAGGATTGAGCTCACATTCTATTGGCTGTTCCAATCAGCCAATGGAATGCAAGCTCAATCCTATTGGCTGATTGCATTTAGTGTTTGTTTGTTTTTTGTACTTTAGATAATTTAATTTAATTGTATTTAATTTAGGGAAATAATTTAATTGTAGTGTAGTGTTAGGTGTAATTGTAACTTAGGTTAGATTTTATTTTACAGGTACTTTTGTATTTATTTTAACCCCTTAATGACCGGACCATTTTTCAATTTTCTTACCCTTAATGACAATGGCTATTTTTACATTTCTGCAGTGTTTGTGTTTAGCTGTAATTTTCCTCTTACTCATTTACTGTACCCACACATATTATATACCGTTTTTCTCGCCATTAAATAGACTTTCTAAAGATACCATTATTTTCATCATATCTTATAATTTACTATAAAAAACTTTTATAAAATATGAGGAAAAAATTTAAAAAAACACACTTTTTCTAACTTTGACCCCAAAAATCTGTTACACATCTACAACCACCAAAAAACACCCATGCTAAATAGTTTCTAAATTTTGTCCTGAGTTTAGAAATACCCAATGTTTACATGATCTTTGCTTTTTTTGCAAGTTATTGGGCAATAAATACAAGTAGCACTTTGCTATTTCCAAACCACTTTTTTTCTAAATTAGCACTAGTTACATTGGAACACTGATATCTGTCCGGAATCTCTGAATATCCCTTGACATGTATATATTTTTTTTTAGAAGACAACCCAAAGTATTGATTTATGCCCATTTTGGTATATTTCATGCCACCATTTCACTGCCAAATGCAAGCAAATAAAAAAAAATCGTTCACTTTTTCACAAATTTTGTCACAAACTTTAGGTTTCTCACTGAAATTATTTACAAACAGTTTGTGCAATTATGGCACAAATGGTTGTAAATGCTTCTCTGGGATCCTCTTTGTTCAGAAATAGCAGACTTATATGGCTTTGGCATTGCTTTTTGGTAATTAGAAGGCCACTAAATGCCGCTGAGCACCACACGTGTATTATGCCCAGCAGTGAAGGGGTTAATTAGGGAGCTTGTAGAGACCTTGAAGGGTTAATTTTAGCTTTAGTGTAGTGTAGTAGACAACCCAAAGTATTGATCTAGGCCCATTTTGGTACATTTCATACCACCATTTCACCGCCAAATGCGAGCAAATAAAAAAAAAAGTAAAATTTTTCACAATTTTAGGTTTCTCACTAAAATTATTTACAAACAGCTTGTGCAATTATGTCACAAATGGTTGTAAATGCTTCTCTGGGATCTCCTTTGTTCAGAAATAGCAGACATATATGGCTTTGGCGTTGCTTTTTGGCAATTAGGAGGCCACTAAATGCTGCTGCGCACCACACTTGTATTATGCCCAGCAGTTAAGGGGTTAATTAGGTAGCTTGTAGAGAACTTGCAGGGTTAATTTTAGCTTTAGTGTAGAAATCAGCCTCCCACCTGACACATCCCACCCCCTGATCCCTCTCAAACAGCTCTCTTCCCTCCCCCACCCCACAATTGTCCCCGCCATCTTAAGTACTGGCAGAAAGTCTGCCAGTACTAAAATAAAAGGTGTTTTTTATTTTTTTTTATTTTTTTTTTAAGTATTCATCTGTGATGGACCCCTGCCTTAGCCCCAAACCTCCCTGATCCCCCCCAAACAGCTCTCTAACCCTCCCAACCTACCTATTTGCCACCATCTTGGGTACTGGCAGCTGTCTGCCAGTACCCAGTTTTCCCCAAAAAAGAAAGGTTGGGTTTTTTTTGGTTTTTTTTGCTTAAACAGCGGTTTTCTGTAGTGTAGCTGCCCCCCCCCCACCTAACCCCATCCCCCTACCCTAGCAGATCCTATTATTTATTTTAAAAAAAAAAAAGTTTTCTGCCCCCCTCTCTTTTCTCTAGTCATTGGTGGCAGTGGTTGCTGCGCGCGCACACACACACATGCGCGCGCCCGCAGGCCCCCCCCTCCGCACGCTCCCAGCATCCGGCGTGCACAAAGCACTTGAAGGAACCGGATGCCGGGGAGCGATGGGCCGCCCACCGCCTCCCTTGTAAGCTCCCACCACCCATCCACCAACGGCACCATCGCTACCGGTGCAGAGAGGGCCACAGAGTGGCTATCTCTGCATCGGATGCTTTTTAAAGGGTATTGCAGGATGCCTCAATATCGAGGCATCACTGCAATACCCTGAGAACTGCTGGAAGCGATTGCGATCGCTTCCAGCACTCTCTTAGACAACTGACGTACCAGGTACGTCCATTGTCACTAACTGTCAGTTTTTGCAGGACGTACCTGGTACGTCAGTTGTCATTAAGGGGTTAACTAGGTAGTTATTAAATAGTTAATAACATTTTAATAACTATTGTACCTAGTTAAATAAATACAAACTTGCCTGTAAAATAAAAATAAACCCTAAACTAGATACAATGTAACTATTAGTTATATTGTAGCTAGCTTAGGGTTTATTTTATAGGTAAGTATTTAGTTTTAAATAGGAATAATTTAGTTATTTATAGTATTTTTATTTATATTTATTTTAATTATATTTAAGTCAGGGGGTGTTAGGGTTAGGGTTAGACTTAGGTTTAGGGGTTAATAACTTTAATATAGTGGCGGCAACGTTGGGGGCGGCAGATTAGGGGTTAATAAATGTAGGTAGGTGGCGGCGGTGTTAGGGACGGCAGATTAGGGGTTAATAATATTTAACTAATGTTTGCGATGTGGAAGTGCGGCGGTTTAGGGGTTAATATATTTATTATAGTGGCAGCAATGTCCGGTTCGGCAGATTAAGGGTTAAAAAATTTATTTTAGTGTTTGCGATGTGGAAGGGCCTCGGTATAGGGGTTAATAGGTAGTTTATGGGTGTTAGTGTACTTTTTAGTCCTTTAGTTAAGAGTTTTATGCTACGGCATTGTAGTTTAAAACTCTTTAACTTCTGACTTTAAAATGCAGTACCAGTCTTGACAGGAGAGGGTGTACCGCTCACTTTTTGTCAGATTCGTAATACCGGCGCTAAGCAAGTCCCATTGAAAAAATAGGATACGCAATTTACGTAAGTGGATTTGCGGTATTTCCAAGTCTGGACAAAAAAGAGAGCGGTACACCTGTACCTGCAAGACTCGTAATACCAACAGCGTTAAAAAGCAGTGTTAGGACCGGCCAACGCTGCTTTTTAAGCCTAACGCACAATTGGTAATCTAGCCAAAATATTGTACAATGTTTTAAAAACAAAAAGTCAAGAGGAACATGAATCTGCTCGACTGAAAAGAATGTGGTTTATTCAGAACAGGGGCAATTAAACTTGAATGTAAAAAAAAAAAGAGAGAGAGAGAGAACGAAAATTGCGTTAGATGGAACAAAGAATAAGTGACCACAATATAGCTTTAAGACCAAGGATAATGGAAATTCCAGATTGTTGTGTCAGCTCATACAAATTATTAAGGACACATGGTGTATTATTACCATAATGTACCTCTTAGTTTCCAATTATGTTAAACTGATCCTAAATTATTTCTCTTTGTTGCATGAAAAGAAAACATATTTTAAAATATATTACTGTTTCTACTTTGAAAACAAAGTTTTATGGGACATTAATTCAGTATCCAGTTTTTTGCAATCAGTGGTAGTGCTAGTAGCGTTGCCAGCTTTCCTCTGCTGAAACAACCAGCACATGACGGGGTCGGGAAGGGTGATAAGTAGCATTCTTGGCTGACAGTAACTTGTAGAACATGCTAGTAACACCTAGAGCAGTTATTTCAACCCCTGTGTGCCAGTAGGAGCAGTGATTTAATTGTTTAAGGCCGAACTGAACATATAATTGATATTGATAAAAAGAACAAATAGAGCAGTCATTTTCTGCAGTTAGTGGTGAATACCAGTTCTTCTCTGCTCTCGTGCTGTTGACGTGTCAGCCATTTACAAATATAGCTATAAGTCACACACATATGTACAAAAATAATGTCACTTTATTTTGTAGCTATATATGTTATAAGTCATTTAAAGGAACATGGAAGTCAAAATGAAACTTAAATATTTCAGATACATTTTCATAATCATGTCCGATAGCGAATACATTTTTATAAATATTTCAGATATCGCGTACATATTTATAAATATTTCAGATATCGCGTACATATTTATAATTATTTCAGATATCGCGTACATTTTTATAAATATTTCAGATATCGCGTACATATTTATAAATATTTCAGATATCGCGTACATTTTTATAAATATTTCAGATATCGCGTACATATTTATAAATATTTCAGATATCGCGTACATTTTTATAAATATTTCAGATATCACGTACATTTTTATAAATATTTTATATATCGCGTACATTTTTATAAATATTTCAGATATC
Organism: Bombina bombina; assembly: GCF_027579735.1. Classification (NCBI taxonomy): domain Eukaryota; kingdom Metazoa; phylum Chordata; class Amphibia; order Anura; family Bombinatoridae; genus Bombina; species Bombina bombina. The sequence goes on from NC_069510.1 coordinate 139,930,489, forward strand.
ACGTACATTTTTATAAATATTTTATATATCGCCTACATTTTTATAAATATTTTAGATATCACGTACATTTTTATAAATATTTTATATATCGCGTACATTTTTATAAATATTTCAGATATCGCGTACATTTTTATAAATATTTTAGATATCGCGTACATTTTTATAAATATTTTAGATATCACGTACATTTTTATAAATATTTTATATATCGCGTACATTTTTATAAATATTTCAGATATCGCGTACATTTTTATAAATATTTTAGATATCACATACATTTTTATAAATATTTTATATATCGCGTACATTTTTATAAATATTTCAGATATTGCGTACATTTTTATAAATATTTCAGATATCGCGTACATTTTTATAAATATTTTATATATCGCGTACATTTTTATAAATATTTCAGATATCGCGTAAATTTTTATAAATATTTTAGATATCGCGTACATTTTTATAAATATTTCAGATATTGTGTACATTTTTATAAATATTTCAGATATCGCGTACATTTTTATAAATATTTTATATATCGCGTACATTTTTATAAATATTTCAGATATCACGTACATTTTTATAAATATTTTAGATATCGCGTACATTTTTATAAATATTTCAGATATCACGTACATTTTTATAAATATTTTATATATCGCCTACATTTTTATAAATATTTCAGATATCGCGTACATATTTATAAATATTTCAGATATCGCGTACATTTTTATAAATATTTTAGATATCGCGTACATTTTTATAAATATTTCAGATCGTAGAGTTTCATTACCTTACAGTAATAAACAAAACAGTGATTTTACCCCCTGGCTGCAGATACAGATAAAATGTGGCTTTGTTATCCCATTTACCGAAAGTAACATACACAAAGCAATTAGTTTATCCCAACAGAACGGTTATTTGGTCTCCTTGGCTGAAGTAATATGCACAGGGCAGTGATTATATTTCTGTTTGCTCCCTCAGAGCACTATCAGATGCATTATAGACATTTTTGGAGTTAAATAAAACTTTAACGGAATCCTTGGGCAGATATAAAGTAAAGCAGAAGTATCTAAGAGACAGCAAACCATTTTCCTGGCCGGGCACCTGTATTCACTAGCGTCAGGTGGAAATGCTGCTGTTTCACAAATGTCAGGGAGCTGGAATCAGTGGCCTAGAACATCTGTTTAGCATATTCCCTTACTAGAAGACTGCAAGTGTAAACACAGCAGCAAAGTAGAAGGCAAGGGCAACAGTCAGTAACCTACAATAAAAGAAACTGATTAATATTGAAAGACAAACTAAGAGGTACTGTACAGACTCATTGCATAACAAATTACCTTTAAAGGGACAGTCTAGTCCAAAAAAAACTTTCATGATTCAGATAGGGCATGTCATTTTAAACAATTTTCCAATTTACTTTTATCACCAATTTTTCTTTGTTCTCTTGGTATTCTTAGTTGAAAGCTTAATCTAGAAGGTTCATATGCTAATTTCTTAGACCTTGAAGGCCGCCTCTTAAGAATGCATTTTAACATGTTTTTCACCACTAGAGGGTGTTAGTTCATGTTTTTCATATAGATAACACTGTACTCGTGCACGTGAAGTTACCTGGGAGCCATCACAGATTGGCTAAACTGCAAGTCTGTCAAAGAACTGAAATAAAGGGGCAGTCTGCAGAGGCTTAGATACAAGATAATCACAGAGGTAAAAAATATATAAATATAACTGTGTTGGTTATGCAAAACTAGGGAATGGGTAAAAAAGGGATTATCTATATTTTAAAACAATAACAATTCTGGTGTAGACTGTCCCTTTAAGTAAATTCAGTTACATAATCCAGATAAATGCAATGCTGATCTACGTAACGTGTGTGCGGCTTCACAAAAAGGGGAACATCTATTGTACATAACACAGAGGGAGCGCTGGAACTTAATTGCAGCAAAGTCAAAGTGACCTAATAGCAATAGAATAGGCAGGCAAATAGCAAATAATACAGACAGGGATGTAGAGAATATATTTTTAAACAGTCAAGGTCAAAACAACTCAGACAGAGATAATCTAAATCTAAATTGTCAGATATCTCAAAGAAAAAACATTCAAGAGTCAAAATATAAAACCAAATAAATTGTCAGGGAAGTGGAATATCTCAAGGAAAACCCAGTCGAACCAAGAGACACACAAATCCAAATTAGGAATTGTCTGAGTACCCAGAATCAAATAGAAATACAAGTTGTCAAAGGGATGTCTAAAATACAGAGCAGTTTAAACCAGATGTCAAAGAGAATCAAAAGCTTAAATGTTCCACAAAAAAAACAAACACAGTACAGACGTAGCGGTCTATTTATAAAGCAGCTACTTCTTAACCTTTTAGGTGGCGGATTGAAGTCATCCCGTTCCCATATGATGGGGATCATTGTCACCCCCTGCTAGAGGCCAATTGGCCGCCAGTGATCAGGGAGCTGCATGTGCAGTGATAAATGCCGACAGCGTTTCTCTCGGCAGTTAGCAATGTCGAGCAGGTATGATTTACTATAGCGAATCAAGTCCGCTTGACAATTTACCCTTAAGACACAGAAAAAAGCACACAAACTCAATATACAAAACAGAAAATACAAGAAAAAATGCACAAGCTGCCCAATGCTGCATACAGAGGATAGATTAGAATCTGCCGGCCTCAGAAATGACAGTAACAGAGGATAGATTAGAATCTGCCGGCCTCAGATATGACAGTAACAGAGAATAGATTAGAATCTGCCGGCCTTAGATATGACAGTAACAGAGGATAAATGAGAATCTGCCGGCCTCAGATATGACAGTAACAGAGAATAGATTAGAATCTGCCTACCTTAGATATGACAGTAACAGAGGATAGATTAGAATCTGCCGGCCTCAGATATGACACTAACAGAGGATAGATTAGAATCTGCCGGCCTCAGATATGACAGTAACTGAGGATAGATTAGAATCTGCCTACCTTAGATATGACAGTAACTGAGGATAGATTAGAATCTGCCGGCCTCAGATATGACACTAACAGAGGATAGATTACAATCTGCCGGCCTCAGATATGACAGTAACAGAGGATAGATTAGAATCTGCCGGCCTCAGATATGGCAGTAACAGAGGATAGATTAGAATCTTCCGGCCTCAGATATGACAGTAACTGAGGATAGATTAGGTCAGTAGCAAGCATAGACCCAAAGAATTGATGGTCAGTGGCTAGCATAGACCCAAAGCATTGATGGTCAGTGGCTAGCGTAGACCCAAAGCATTGATTGTCAGTGGCTAGCGTAGACCCAAAGCATTGATGGTCAGTGGCTAGCGTAGACTCAAAGCATTGATGGTCAGTGGCTAGCGTAGACCCAAAGCATTGATAGTCAGTGGCTAGCGTAGACCCAAGCATTGATGGTCAGTGGCTAGCGTAGACCCAAAGCATTGATGATCAGTGGCTAGTGTAGACCAAAAACATTGATGGTCAGTGGCTAGCGTAGACCAAAAACATTGATGGTCAGTGGCTAGCATAGACCCAAAGCACTGATGATCAGTGGCTAGCGTAGACCCAAAGCATTGATGATCAGTGGCTAGCGTAGACCCAAAGCATTGATAGTCAGTGGCTAGTGTAGACCCAAAGCATTGATGATCAGTGGCTAGCGTAGACACAAAGCATTGATGGTCAGTGGCTAGCATAGACACAAATCATTGATGGTCAGTGGTTAGCATAGACCCAAAGCATTGATGGTCAGTGGCTAGCGTAGACTCAAAGCATTGATGGTCAGTGGCTAGCGTAGACCCAAAGCATTGATAGTCAGTGGCTAGCGTAGACCCAAGCATTGATGGTCAGTGGTTAGTGTAGACCCAAAGCATTGATGATCAGTGGCTAGCATAGACCCAAAGCATTGATGGTCAGTGGCTAGCGTAGACCCAAATAATTGATGGTCAGTGGCTAGTGTATGACAGCAACAGAGGATAGATTAGAGTCTGCTGGCCTCAGATATGAAAGCAACAGGCGATAGATTAGAATCTTCCGGCCTCAGGTATGACAGTAACAGAGGATAGATTAGAATCTGCCAGCCTCAGATATGAAAGTAACAGAGGATAGACTAGAATCTGCCGGCCTCAAATATGACAGTAACAGAGGATAGATTAGAATCTGCCGTCCTCAGATATGAGAGTAGCAAAAGATAGATTAGAATCTGCCGTCCTCAGATATGAGAGTAGCAGAGGATAGATTAGGTCAGTAGCTAGCATATACCCAAAGTGTTGATGGTCATTGACTAGCGTAGACCCAAAGCATTGATGAACAGTGGCTAGCGTAGACCCATAGCATTAATGGTCAGTGGCTAGCGTAGAACCAAGCATTGAGGGTCAATGGCTAGCATAGACCCAACGCATTGATGGTCAGTGGCTAGTGTAGACTCAAAGCATTTATAATCAGTGGCTATCGTAGACCCAAAGCATTGATGGTCAGTGGCTAGCGTAGACCCAAAGCATTGATGGTCAGTGGCTAGTGTAGACCCAAGCATTACTGGTCGTGGCTAGCATAGACCCAAATAATTGATGGTCAGTGGCTAGCATAGACCCAAAGTATTGAAGGTCAGTGGCTAGCGTAGACCCAAAGCATTGATGGTCAGTGGCTAGCGTAGACCCAAAGCATTGATGTCAGTGGCTAGTGTAGAGCCAAAGCATAGATGGTCAGTGGCTAGCATAGACCCATGATTGATGGTCAGTGGCTAGTGTAGACCCAAAGCATAGATGTCAGTGGCTAGAGTAGACCCAAAGCATTGATGGTCAGTGGCTAGCATAGCATTGCATTGCTATAGCCTGGTCAACACTTTTGCCAAAGCTCTTCATTTTTTAAAAAAAAACTTAGACTGCAACAGACTCTGCAGGGACTATCAAGAGCAGCCTGTACCCTCCCCCAGCAAACCCATTCCCTCCATCTTGAACTTTTGGTCTATTAATAAACATTTAACCTTTTTATAAATGATAAAATAAATCTCTGGATTTTTCACTTGCTGAGGGTTAATATCTGAGAAGAAAGCTCACAAGTCACTTGTATTTATTTTCCTTCTTTTTTTTAGCTTTAAAAGCCTTTTTCAAAAAGTGCATGTAAAATGTATGCAAATCTGTGCTATTGAAATGCAGAGACTATTGGATTTCAGATTCATTCAGTTAATCTCATGCATAGTTTTATACATTTAACAAATGCATCAAAATGAGATGAAAACAAACTTAACTGTTTAATGTGAATTGTTTTGTATATTTATAACAGCTTGAACTTATCCTTTTCATGCAAACAAAAATATCTTAACATAAATAGTACTCTTAATATGCTTTATGGGATTTTTTTGTGGGTCTCATGTCAGAGTTGGAGTTGGTATATTTTTATGGACTCTGCTTGGAATTGTTTTCAACTCCACAGCTTTGTTTGCTAAGGGACTATATTGTGAAAGCAACAATTACAGAGGAAACCATTTGAAAATAATTAAATGAGTATGAAACTCTAAAATTTTCTTTTGTGATTCAGACAGAGCACACAAGTTAAAAAAAGTTTCCAATGTACTTATATTATCAAATGTGCTTCCTTCCCCATGATATTCTTTATTGAAGTTTATTGAAGAGATATTTAGGTAGGTGTCTGTAGCGCTACATGACAGGAAATAGTGCTGCCCTCTAGTGCTCTTGCATATACATGACAGGAAATAGTGCTGCCCTCTAGTGCTCATGCATATACATGACAGGAAATAGTGCTGCCCTCTAGTGCTCTTGCATATGCATGACAGGAAATAGTGCTGCCCTCTAGTGCTTTTGCATATACATGACAGGAAATAGCGCTGCCCTCTAGTGCTCTTGCATATACATGACAGGAAATAGTGCTGCCCTCTAGTGTTTTTGCATATACATGACAGGAAATAGTGCTTCCCTCTAGTGCTCTTGCATATGTATAACACTGTTTCAAAACGACTGCCATATAGTTCTCTAGACACGAGCATGCTCTTAAGCTTACATCCTTGCTTTTCAACAAATGATTCCAAAAAACATGTTTGTAAGAGTTAAGTATTATTTATAGAAATGTAGCCTCTCTGAATAGAACGAGGGGTGTCTCGGAGACCTCACAGACACAAACGAGGGGCTGAAAGGCATTCTGTGGTTTGGATCTTTCACCTACGCTAACGTGAAATTCATATTCTATTGTCCCTAAAGTGTCTTAACTCACAGTCATTTCAAGGTTGTCTTAGCTTTTTTCTTTTAGTTGTTTTCATGTTTTTTTTTGTGCATATGTTTTATTCAGTGTGTTTAGGTGTGATGGAGAGTTATTAATAACTAGTGGATGTACAAATCTCTGTTAGTTTCACAAACAGTATTATTGACCAATCAGACAGATACTTATAGCTAAATAAACAAATCAAAATCCAACAAAAACAGGAAGAAGCCACAGAGGGCAGAAGAGGGAGAAGCTTGGGGCAGAAATACAGAATAAGGAATACATAGTCAGTAAGGAACTTTTATAGAAGGTAGAATCATCTTTGTTTCTATAGAAGGTAGAATCATCTTTGTTTCTATAGACGGTAGAATCATCTTTGTTTCTATAGAAGTTAGAATCATCTTTGTTTCTATAGACGGTAGAATCATCTTTGTTTCTATAGACGGTAGAATCATCTTTGTTTCTATAGACGGTAGAATCATCTTTGTTTCTATAGAAGGTAGAATCATCTTTGTTTCTATAGACGGTAGAATCATCTTTGTTTCTATAGAAGGTAGAATCATCTTTGTTTCTATAGACGGTAGAATCATCTTTGTTTCTATTGAAGGTAGAATCATCTTTGTTTCTATAGAAGGTAGAATCATCTTTGTTTCTATAGAAGGTAGAATCATCTTTGTTTCTATAGAAGGTAGAATCATCTTTGTTTCTATAGAAGGTAGAATCATCTTTGTTTCTATAGAAGGTAGAATCATCTTTGTTTCTATAGAAGTTAGAATCATCTTTGTTTCTATAGACGGTAGAATCATCTTTGTTTCTATAGAAGGTAGAATCATCTTTGTTTCTATAGACGGTAGAATCATCTTTGTTTCTATAGAAGGTAGAATCATCTTTGTTTCTATAGACGGTAGAATCATCTTTGTTTCTATAGAAGGTAGAATCATCTTTGTTTCTATAGACGGTAGAATCATCTTTGTTTCTATTGAAGGTAGAATCATCTTTGTTTCTATAGAAGGTAGAATCATCTTTGTTTCTATAGAAGGTAGAATCATCTTTGTTTCTATAGAAGGTAGAATCATCTTTGTTTCTATAGAAGGTAGAATCATCTTTGTTTCTATAGAAGGTAGAATCATCTTTGTTTCTATAGAAGGTAGAATCATCTTTGTTTCTATAGAAGGTAGAATCATCTTTGTTTCTATAGAAGGTAGAATCATCTTTGTTTCTATAGAAGGTAGAATCATATTTGTTTCTATAGAAGGTGGAATCATCTTTGTTTCTATAGAAGGTAGAATCATCTTTGTTTCTATAGAAGGTAGAATCATCTTTGTTTCTATAGAAGGTAGAATCATCTTTGTTTCTAGAGAAGGTAGAATCATCTTTGTTTCTATAGAAGGCTTCCTTAAGGACCATAAACACCTATTGCTTTTGTGTACAAAACCGTGCTTTGTCCCACGCGCCACACTAAGGACAGAGATCAGAATCTATCACCTGGGTCTCTAAATGCTGACAATGACCTAAAGCAGCATCTGATTTGCAGGATAAAAACCTTGTGTTTAGGGCTCTCTAGGGAGCGTGGGCGAGTACAATATTTAAGTGTTTGATGAGCTTTTAAAGGGACATGAAAACCAATATTTTCTTTCATCATTCAGACAGAGCAGCAATTTTAAACAACTTTTGAGCTTTTCGATTTTTTGTTGAAAACCTGTGAGGTAATATCAGGAGCACTATATGGCAGCAGTTTTACAAGAATGTTATCTATTTGCAAGAGCACTAGATGGCAGCCATGTAATGCTCCAGACACCTAAATATATCTCTTCAACAAAGAATACCATGGGAACGAAGCAAATTTGATAATAGAAGTAAATTCGAAACGTATTTAATCACCAAAGTAAGTTTTGGGGTTTCCTATCCCTTTAAGTTAATGATTCCTGGTGTCATAACACAAAAAGGTCTAGGTAGATGACCATAAGGCTCAATTCTCTAAAGCTCACTTCTCAGGAGAGATTCTCGGTCAATGCTACAACATCGTTCACAGGATTCTGTAAAGACAACCTTAGTTTGAGAACATCCCACTTACAAACCTCCCAACATGTGCCTGAAGCCTTCCATCCTGAGGGGGTCTAGGATAAGAGAGGGAGTAATAGATGTTTTGTAGGCATGACCCTCATAGGTGGTTTCATTGGCATTGTTGGGTGGAGCATGGGTGGGGCTATGGCATGCAGGCAGAGGTGGGGCAATCCCTGATTTTACTTTGGACAATGTGACTTTTCTAAGAAAGGGTAAGCTGTGGGAGGGGCAGTGAGGCAGTTGGTTGTCTTATACCCTACATGTCCATATGTAAAAGAGAGACACACACATTATACCACAGTGCTTAATAAATAAAGATCTGCCCCTTTAAAGGGACAGTCTAGTCAAAATTAAACTTTCATGATTCAGATAGGGCATCCAATTTTAAACAACTTTCCAATTTACTTCTATTATCTAATTTGCTCAATTCTTTAGATATCCTTTGTTGAAGAAATAGCAATGTACATGTGTGAGCCAATCACACAAGGCCTTTATGTGCAGCAACCAATCAGCAGCTACTGAGCATATCTAGATACGCTTTTCAGCAAGTGATATCAAGAGAATGAAGCAAATTAGATAATAGAAGTAAATTAGAAAGTTGTTTAAAATGACATGCTCTTGATGCCCTAGGCATGCCCTAGGAGGTCAGTTCCGGAGGAGGAGCCCAGGTGTGTGGTCAGTTGTGATACCTGCTCAGCACAACCTCCATTGCAAGCTGCTGGCGAAATCTTCGCGCCTAAGCCCTTACTTTTTGGGAGGCTTGTTCAGCAAGGATATCGCTGCTGGATCTGACATAGTGCCAGTATATCGCACATAAACTGTAAGCTGCCATAATCACTGTACCTTGCCCCCAGCCTTACCCGTGCAATTCTCACTGCTATAAAGGGAAGGAAAGAGGTGGAAAGAAAAACTATGCTGTATTGCACACGGAAAAGTTTTTTTTGAAGTGGAGCGGAGGATGGACTCTGACTAATTCAGGAGGTTTCCTGGTCTGAAGCCTCTACGGGGGTTATCCCTGGCTTACCGATTGAACCCGGCGTGGTCACTTGCCTGCTCTACACCGACACTGTCAAAGTGAGTTAAAGTCAGCCATCTGGCGTTACCTGCAGGTCTCGCTGAGTTGTTGCAGAGGTGGGTGTGCCGGACGGGTCCGCCTGGTCTGTTGTGGCTCCCGTCTCTGTTCGGGTGGAGTTGGCTGGTCTCGCGGCTGCTCACGGTCCGTTGTCTCCTCCCACCGGTGCTGCGTGAGGGACACGGACCGATATCCGCTTCTGTCTCACCCTCCTAGGCTCCAGGCTGCCCCCTCTGATGTCCGCTGCTCCCAGCGCTGGTCTCCTTGTGCGCTGTCAGTCTTCCTCGGCAGCTGTGGTCAGGTACACCCCCCTCCCACCGGTGCTGCGTGAGGGTGGACTGTGCTGAAGAGGAGCACCTTGTTCCCGGTCAGGATATCCTGAAGCTAGCAGTGGGTAACGTACTTACTGATTGACAAAGGGGGAAAACATATACAAAAAGGAGGACTTCTCTACCTCTCTTCTCCCTTCCCTCCTTTGCCACGTTTATACTATTAAAAGTTAAGGAGTGGGAATTGTTTTGAGAAAGGGGAAGCAAAGGGGCTAACACGGACAACTTGCATCCGGATATATACAGGCAAGACTTGATAAGGCTCAAGGCTCAAGTTTAAAGTCATTATCCTACCTGGCAGGTGGCTAGGATAATGAATCTGCCTATATAATTTCTTTTTCGTCTGGACTTGACCCAAAAAAAAAAAAAAAGAGAAAAAGAGAGAGAAGGAAAAACACAAAAAAATTTTTTTTTCTTTTTTTTTTTCCCCTTAAATCCAAGTGTGTTTAAGAACTTAAGCTAATGACTTGCATAAATGGGAAATGTAAATATCAAATTTGTGATTTAAACTGTGGAAAATGAGTCTAATTATACTAATTTATTAACTCTAGGGAGCTGCTAATTCCTGTTCTACCTTCTACAGATATTCAGATTCTGAATCCTCTGTCTGGATTTTCACCCTCCCTCTTACTAAATTTGTCAAATTACTGTACTCATTTTCTAAGTTTACATGCAGCGATAGGGAATTTTGAAGCTAGTTAAATAACTCAGAATATTGATGAATAAATAAGAAATTATAAGTCTTAAATTCTAGAACTTTGTAATTTCCATATAGTAGAGAATTGGTTAAGGCATCCCTGTCTCTGACTGTGTTTTTTTGTATATTAAGGGGAAAATCTATCGTGGAACTGTTGTTGCTCTGAAGGATAGATTGCCCCCTCATTCTCCATTTCTCAGGTTTTTTTTGAATGGTTAACACAGCTAGACTGGTGTGCTTTGCAACTCTCTGGTGCCTGGAAACCCTTCTCTTGCCTTCTGATTATGTGACTGTGATTGTGTATCATTTAATTTCCTATAGGTAGCAATCTAATGTGCTAGATCTTGTAAAACCATTGTTTGTTTGAGTTTTGCAGCACCTCTGTGGCTTATTCGTACTTTCCTTCTTTGTTTTGTGTTGAAGAGAAATTTTAAAGCCCAAGAGGCAGCCCTCAGGAACTGAGAGTAGCACATGAATATACCTGTGGTTAGTTGGAATTAGGAGGACTAAAAGCATAAATTACAGTCACAATTTTTTTTTTTTTTGTTCCTTGAAAATTCTGTTACAAAATAATCCTATATTAAGTACTAGTACAGTGAACTAGAGTTAGAGGTAAATTAGAGGGCATAATATTTTTGGATATATTTCTGATACTGGGCTAAAGGTCCTTAAGAGTGCTCTAATCACTTTCCCATATTTTTACTCACTTCCTTTTCCCCCACTGTTCTTTGATATTTGTTTTCACTTTAAGGGGATTAACCCCTTTCGAATTAGTTAACGCCCTATATTTTTATTACAGCACATTCATAGATTTATGGATAAATATATCAACACACAGGTTAAAACGTCCCCGCTAAATATGTCTGCAAGGCAAAGGGATAAAAAATCTAAGGCTTCAACGGAAACCCTGGCCGACATCCACCCCACCACCACTACTTCCCCTCACATAAATGCACCACTTGATTTACAAACACTTGTCTCAAATATATCCGAAGCTTTAACACCTAAATTCGATGCCCTCAAAATTGAAATAAAACAGGATATTTTATCATTAACAACTGAAATTCGCCAATTCTCTAGCAGATTGAGCGAGGCAGAACAAAGAATCTCTGACCTAGAGGATACGATGGGTAGTCATACTGATAAAATAGACTCTCTGAACTCTAAACTTATAAAAACCCAATCTAAAATGGAAGATTTAGAGAATCGTGCGAGACGCAATAATTTTAGGGTTATAGGGGTCCCTGAGGAAAAACAATACGAAGATCTTACTAAATTCTTAACTAAAACATTACCACAATTACTTCAAATTCCACAAACTCACCCACAGATAGTCCTTGAAAGAGCACACAGGTTAGGCTGGCAGCCTCCAGATAAAGAAAACCCCAGACCAAGACCAATTATAGCGAAAACACTTAATTATCAGGATAAAGTTTTATTATTACAGTTCTATAAAAAAAACCAACCTATCCTCTTAGGGGAGACTAAAATAATGCTCTTTCAGGATTTTTCAGCTGAAACATCAGCCAAAAGAAGGGAGTTGGCTCCAGTTTGCACTAGATTAATAAACCAAGGGTATCGAGCCACTATTATCTACCCAGCTAGACTGAAAATCATAATAGAGAACCGGACACATTTCTTTGATTCAGCCAGAGAGGCAGAAAAATTTATAAATCAATCCACTGCCCCAAATCTAGGGTTAAGACCACAGGCAACGACCCTTTCCTAAGTACACTTAGTTAAATCCGAGTTAAGTCTCCTTTTTTCTTTCTGTATTATGGCAGCTTATCATAAAGTTGGAAAACGAGGCCCTCGGTGGTCCTCGGTTGTGTTTCTGTGTTTATGGGATGGTTTTTTTTTTTTTTTTTTTTTTTTTTTTTTTTTCTTCTCTCCTCCTTTCATTTCTTTCTTCTCTTCCTGTGATAAATTAGATGGCCAGCATAATAAATAAACTTAAATTTGCCTCCTGGAATATTGGGGGTATTACCTCCCCGATTAAACGTAAAACATTAATATCATATTTAAGAAAAATTCACACTGATATTGCTTTTATACAGGAAACCCACCTAAAGACAGAAGAAATTCTAAAACTCAAATGCTCATGGGTCAAGGAAGTTTTATTTTCACCTAGTAAACAGAGAAGGGGAGGAGTTGCAATTATTTTGGGGAAAAAGTTAAACTACCAAATTCTGCATATAAAAAATGACACGGAGGGAAGATTTCTTTTGGTAAAAATTAAGATTGACAATGTAATGTACACATTATGTAATATCTATGCCCCTAATGTGATTAATTGGTCCTTCTGGGAAACACTACAGGCAGATATTATGACTTATAAAGAGGGTTACCTGATAGTTGGAGGGGACTTTAATATGGCACCCCAATACCCCTTAGATAGATTAAGACAACAACCACTGAGCCCCAGAACTAAAAGAGATAAAATCGAATCAAAATTGTTTAATAGACTTTTCCAAAATCTTGGGGTTAGGGATATATGGAGGTTACAAAATCCGGATTTAAGGGACTACACATGCCTTTCCAAGGCGCATAAATCACTTTCAAGGATAGATCTTTTTCTTTTAGATGAAGAATTATGTAAAACGAGAGTAATAGCAGGAATTCTTCCTATTTGCATCTCTGATCATGCCCCTATTTTTTTGGAGTTCCAAGCTAGCGATCCCACTACTAGATATAATCGATTTCATTTCCCATCATATTTAGCCATGGACCTTAAATTTAAGAATTGGGTAAATCTTAAGTTAGAAGAATATATCTCTTTCAACCAGGACTATATCAATCGTCCTACCATTTTTTGGGAAACAGCAAAAGCTGTGATTAGAGGCGAGATTTTGGCATATTGTATTAGGAGGACAAAGAAATTTAAATTCAGGGAAAAGGAAATTGTAAAAGCAGTATCTAATACATATAATTCTTATCTCCTACAAAAAACACCCAGAACCTGGGAACGATACACGCAGGCGCTAAAAGATAGAGATACTTTTCTTCTCTATAAAACATCTCAAAAGGATCTAAGATTTCAAGCTAAACTTTACAGATATGGTAGTAAATCGGGCAAACTCTTAGCAAGGTTAGTTAAAAAAGATAAAGAGGTTTCCCTAATTGATTCCCTATCTGAAGATGGTAAATTGATAACAAAAATGGAAGATATATCACAGATACTCTTATCTTACTATAAAGATTTATACTCTTTGAAAAATTCAAATATATCTGCCTGTGAAGATTTTTGGAGTAAGATTGTATCTCCATCACTATCACCTGATCAGATGGAAAATCTGAATCTCCCGATTACTGAATTGGAAATATCAAGAGCAATACAAAATCTATCCTTGAATAAAGCTCCAGGCCCGGACGCCCTCCCCAACGAATTTTATAAAATCGCAACGTTAACAATTTTGCCACACCTAACTTCACTATATAATGACATATATATAAAGGGTAACTCTCCTTCTCCTAACTTTGCCGCCTCTTGTACCACTCTGATTCTTAAGCAAGGCAAGGACCCAAAGAGGAAGGAATCATATAGACCTATAGCCTTGCTTAACTCAGATTACAAGATTCTTACTACTATTTTGGCCTTGAGGCTACAAACAATTTTGGCCTTGAGGCTACAAACAATTCTTCCTGGTGTTATTCATAATGACCAAGCGGGCTTTATGTCCAAGCGTAATTCTTCAGCCAAGATAAGAGAGCTGTTTCTTACTATTGATTTCTTCAGAACTAGGGAGGGGTTGGGGACTGGAGGGTACGGGGTCACCCCTGATTTAGCAGTTATAGCAATAGATGCCGAGAAGGCTTTTGATTCGATACATCATGATCACTTAATTAATTCTCTGCAACATTTCGGCTTCCATGGCAAATTCCTCAATTTTTTTAAAAATCTATATAACGTAGCTTCTACAAAGATGTTAATTAATGGCTTGACTACTCCAGATATTTTTCTTAAAAGAGGAACTCGACAGGGGTGTCCTCTCTCTCCACTCCTCTTTAACGTCTCTATTGAACCCTTGGCCATATGCATCAGGAAGCAGCTGGAGGGGATTAAGATCGGTTCAGAAGAGCTGAAAATAGCTCTATACGCCGATGATATTCTTATCTACATGTCTAATAGTGTTAATAATATTCCCAAACTCCTATCTATTATTGAACAATTCGGCTCATTCTCCGGGTACAGAGTGAATACCACAAAATCGGAACTCATGTGGATCAAACCCCCTAAGGAACCTATGTTAAGCTTACCTTTCAAAATAGTCTCCAGAGCTTTTAAATATCTAGGGATAATGATTTCACCTATCCCAGAAAAATGGTATAGCCTCAACATTACCCCAGTACTCAATAGAGTTATGAAGATTCTCAAAAATTGGCAGAATCTCCCCCTTTCTTTGTCAGGCCGTATAGCCCTATATAAAATGATATGTCTACCCAAAATTTTATATGTAATACAAAATACTTCATTGATCATAAGGGGAAGAGACTTAACAATATTCAACACTACCTTGAGAAAATTTCTGTGGCAAAATAAAAAACCCAGAATTTCTTTACTTAAACTCTCTCTCCCAAGGGAACTCGCGGGTCTGGCTCTACCAGACCTAAAACTCTATAACTATGCCTTTTTATTACGTTTAATTATGGATTGGATATATGAGAGAAACTATGTCACTAATAATAACTTAGAAAGAAATGTAACACATCCATACCTTCCTTTAGCAATTATTCATTGTAATGCTGTTCAATTATCAAAGGAGGTGAAAAGGATGAGAACAATTTATAGTCCCCTTCAAGCGTGGTGGAAAGTGTGTAAACTCCTAGGCGTTGAATATAGGGTCTCTAAATTTATGCCATTATCAGGCAACCCTCAATTCCAGGCGGGAATTCTATTTTCACCTTTTCAGAGGTGGCACAGGGTAGGTTTAAGTAAGGTCTCTCAGTTATTAGATTTTGAAAGGTCATGCATAAAAACCTTTGGCTCATTAAGATCGGAATATAATATTCCCCAAAAAGATTTCTTCGCGTACTTACAAGCAAGACATTATGTATCTAATTTAATAAGTTCCTATGGATGGAATTGGTCCCAGGGGCCCATAGAGAAATGGCTCATCTTAGCTAATTCTGGTATTATTTCAATCTCAACTAGTTATATAGATTTGAGTTCTATAAGAGGGGTTTCTAATCTGGAAAAGATCTCCACTAAATGGGCTGCAGCTCTAAGGCAAAGCTATATAGAGACTAGCTGTATCCAATTCTCAATTGCGGAAACTAAGCGAGTTACCCTTTCCTCCACATGGAGAGAATCCCACATTAAATTACTACTAATTACTTTTTTCACTCCAGAAAAGGGAGCACGGTTTGGTAACTCTAAATTTAGTTCTTGCCCTAAATGTTCTCTCCCCTCTGCTTCTCTCACACATATGTTTTGGGAATGCCCAAAGATGCAACAATTCTGGTTTAAATTACAATATTGGCTTAATACTATTTTAGGAACCTCCTCTATGAGATTAGAGGTATCTCACATTATATTTCTATGGAAGGACTCAGGAGCTCAGACAGGTAATACTAAAATAGTCAATATGGCTATATTAGCAGCCAGATATCTAATCCTCAGAAAGTGGAAGGGGGGGGACTGCCCCCAGTATTCCGGAGGTCAAAAATTGTCTAAAAAAACAATGTATCCTTGAGCAAATGGATACTAATTTAAATAAGGAATGTGAGGTTATTTTATTTTTTAAGAAATGGTCATCCTTTATTAAATCTTTTCCTTCAAGTGAAATTGACCTCCTAATTCATCCATTCAGAAACTCAGAAATGGTGTTGCTGGGCATCTGGTAATTCACTTACTTTCCTTCTCTGCTTATTTTTTCCCCTCCTTTTTCTTTTCCTTTTCGTTCCCCCCCCCCCCCCTTTTTTTTTTTTTTTTTGTTTTGTTTTGTTTTGTTTTTTGCATGTGTATTTGTGTGGTAGTCTTGTTTGTGTGTCTGTCAGTTTGTTGATTGTTGCTTGTTGGTGGGCTCACTCCAACTAAGGACGAGGGTTTTCGATAGAATAACAAGACATAAGTTCTGGATAATCCTTAATTGGAGGTATTTTAAGTTATAGAGGGAAAATAAAATTTTCTCCAACAGGTGAGCATTTAGTTGAGTGGAATATACAATGAAATTCAGTGATGGGTAGGTTAGTCTAATTCAAGGTACATTTCTCTTCTTTTTGTCCTTTTTTTCTATTTTTTTTTTTTCCTTACTTTGAATTACCTTGTAAGCATCAAGTAATGTACGGTTTTAAGTTCACTAAGCTGCATCTGTTTTTGTTATGTTGTATGCTCCTCGGTGTTAACAGTTGATTATATGAATTTGTATAACCTGTTGGATACTAAATAAAGACTTAAAAAAAAAAAAAAAAAAATGACATGCTCTTTCTAAATCATGAAAGAAAAAAAATTGGGTTTCATGTCCCTTTAAGGGTCTGAGTGATGAT
>NC_069510.1:139954844-140087344 GCF_027579735.1 Bombina bombina
ATATATATATACACACACACACACACACACAATATATATATACTAGTCCTAAAGCCCGTTCACACGGGCCGTGTTGTGTTATATTTAATATTCTCTCTCTCTCTCTCTCTCTCTCTTCTGCAGGGGTGCGCGTGCGATCAGCTGTGCTCTTTGCCCGGTCCTCGCGCTGCTGCTTTCATCTGCAGGGGGTGGCGCGTGCGAAGTCGGGTGGGTGCGCGTGCGATCAGCTGCTGTCTAAGGCCAAGTGTTTGTCTGAACTGCGCATGACGGCATCAGACAAACTCTTGTCTTTTATAATATAGGATATATATATATATACACATACACACACATACATTCATATACACATATATGTATTTTTTTGTTAATAATGTAGGGTAAGCTGGGATTGGTGCTGTGTATAATAAGTGGGGACAGTTAAAAACCGGAAGTACACTTTAAAACATCAGAAGGAATATAAGGTTGAACTCATGAATGTCAATAAGATCGTCAATTGAGAATTACGCTACATTAATACAGAAGCTAAATCATAAGCAGGCAATAAGAGTTACTGCTATGTTAAAATTTAACAAGCCAACCTTACATTGCAAGCCATTAATGCTAGGGCTTCTATTTATCAAGCCGTCAACCGCAAATACGCTGGAATTCTGCAGCGTATTTGTGGCGAGGCTGATTCGCCATAGTTATCAAGCCCTACAGACCGGCAAAAGTAGAATTTAGTGACGTAACATACGATCCGCCGGACTCAGTCCGACAGATCGATGCTTACGTCACTCCAGATGTTCGGAACGCAAGTTCGGCACAGTCTGACTACTTTTGGTAGTTATCAAATAAGAACCAGGTACGCTCGCCACTATTCTGGCCCAGCGTACCTGGTTTTCAATCCGCCGCCCTGGAGGCGGCGGATCCCATAGGAGTCAATGGGAGTCTGACAGCAGCAAAAGCTTATGTTCGCTGCTGCCCGATATCTCATTGATTCCTATGGGAAGTGTCTGCACCTAACACCCTAACATGTACCCTGAGTCTAAACACCCCTAATCTGCCCCCCCTACACCGCCGCCACTTACATTATACATATTAACCCCTAAACCACTGCTCCCAGACCCCGCCACCCCCTACATTAACAGCAACTAAATAAAATGTTTAACCCCTAAACCACCGCTCCCGAACCCCGCCGCAACGAAATAAAATGTTTAACCCCTAAACCGCCACTCCCGGACCCCGCCACCCCCTACATTAAAGTTATTAACCCCTATCCTGCCCCCCTTACACCGCCGCCACTATAATAAAGTTATTAACCCCCTAACACCCCCCTAACTTAAATATTATTTAAATTAATCTAAATAAAATTACTATTATTAACTAAATTATTCCTATTTAAAACTAAATACCTGTAAAATAAACCCTAATATAGCTACAATATAACTAATAATTACATTGTAGCTATTTTAGGGTTTATTTTTATTTTACAGGCAACTTTGTATTTATTTTAACTAGGTACAATAGTTATTAAATAGTTATTAAATATTTAATAGCTACCTAGTTAAAATAAATTCAAATTTACCTGTAAAATAAATCCTTACCTAAGTTACAATTACACCTAACACTATACTACAATTAAATAAATTAAATAAATTAAATACAATTACCTACAATTAAATAAAATTAACTAAAGTACAAAAAAACAAAAACACTAAATTACCGAAAGAATTTTTTTTTTACAAGAATTTTAAACTAATTACACCTAATCTAAGCCCCCTAATAAAATAAAAAATCCCCCCAAAATAATAAAATTCCCTACCCTATACTAAATTACAAATAGCCCTTAAAAGGGCCTTTTGCGGGGCATTGCCCCAAAGTAATCAGCTCTTTTACCTGTAAAAAAAGAAATACAACCCCCCCAACATTAAAACCCACCACCCACACACCCAACCCTACTCTAAAACCCACCCAAACCCCCCTTAAAAAAACCTAACACTAACCCCCTGAAGATCACCCTACCTTGAGACGTCTTCACCCAGCCGGGCACAAGTGGACCTCCAGACCAGCAGAGGTCTTCATCCTATCCGAGCAGAAGAGGACATCCAGACCGGCAGAAGTCTTCATCCTATCCGGGCAGAAGAGGACATCCAGACCGGCAGAAGTCTTCATCCTATCCGGGCAGAAGAGGACATCCAGACCGGCAGAAGGCTTCATCCAGGCGGCATGTTCTATCTTCTTCCATCCGACGAGGAGCGGCTCCATCTTGAAGACATCCGACGCAGAGCATCCATCGATCCCGACGAATAAACGACAAATGACGGTTCCTTTAAATGACGTCATCCAAGATGGAGTCCCTTGAATTCCGATTGGCTGATAGAATTCTATCAGCCAATCGGAATTAAAGTAGGAAAAATCCTATTGGCTGATTCAATCAGCCAATAGGATTGAAGTTCAATCCTATTGGCTGATCCAATCAGCCAATAGGATTGAGCTCGCATTCTATTGGCTGATTGGAACAGCCAATAGAATGCAAGCTCAATCCTATTGGCTGATTGGATCAGCCAATAGGATTTTTTCTACCTTAATTCCGATTGGCTGATAGAGTTCTATCAGCCAATCGAAATTGAAGGGACGCCATCTTGGATGACGTCACTTAAAGGTACCGTCATTTAGTGTTAGTCTTCGGATGGAAGAGAATGCTCCGCGTCGGATGGCTTGAAGATGGACCCGCTCCGGATGGATGAAGATTGAAGATGCCGCCTGGATGAAGACTTCTGCCCGTCTGGAGGTCCTCTTCTGCCCGGATTGGATGAAGACTTCTGGCCCTCTGGAGGACCACTTCTGCCCAGTTGGGTGAAGACGTCTCAAGGTAGGGTGATCTTCAAGGGGTTAGTGTTAGGTTTTATTAAGGGGGGATTGGGTGGGTTTTAGAGTAGGTTTGGGTGTGTGGGTGGTGGGTTTTAATGTTGGGGGGAATTGTATTTTTTTTTACAGGTAAAAGAGCTGATTACTTTGGGGCAATGCCCCGCAAAAGGCCCTTTTAAGGGCTATTTGTAATTTAGTATAGGGTAGGGATTTTTATTATTTTGGGGGGCTTTTTTATTTTATTAGGGGGATTAGATTAGGTGTAATTAGTTTAAAATTCTTGTAATTACTTTATTATTTTCTGTAATTTAGTGGGGTTTTTTTTCATACTTTAGTTTATTTAATTTAATTGTAATTAATTGTATTTAGTTTAGGTAATTAATTTAATTATAGTGTAGTGTTAGGTGTAATTGTAACTTAGGTTAGGGTTTATTTTACAGGTAAATTTGTACTTATTTTAACTAGGTAGTTATTAAATAGTTAATAACTATTTAATAACTATTCTACCTAGTTAAAATAAATACAAACTTGCCTGTAAAATAAAAATAAATCCTAAAATGGCTACAATGTAACTATTAGTTATATTGTAGCTAGTTTAGGGTTTATTTTATAGGTAATATTTAGTTTTAAATAGGAATAATTTCGTTAATAATAGTAATTTTATTTAGATGTATTTAAATTATATTTAAGTTAGGGGGTGTTAGGGTTAGACTTAGATTTAGATTTAGGGGTTAATAACTTTATTATAGTGGCGGCGACGTTGGCGGCGGCAGATTAGGGGTCAATAAGTGTAGTTAGGTGGCGCCAGCGGCGACATTGGGGGCGGCAGAGTAGGGGTTAATAAATAAAAAGTAGGTATCGGCATTGATGGGGGCAGCAGATTAGGGGTTCATAGGGATAATGTAGGTGGCGGTGGTGTCCGGAGCGGCAGATTAGGGGTTAATGATATAATGCAGGTGTCGGCGATGTTGGGGGCGGCAGATTAGGGGTTAATAAGTGTAAGATTAGGGGTGTTTAGACTCGGGGTTCATGCTAGGGTGTTAGGTGTAGACATAAATGTGTTTCCCCATAGGAATCAATGGGGCTGCGTTAGGAGCTGAACGCTGCTTTTTTGCAGGTGTTAGGTTTTTTTTCACCCGGCTCTGCCCCATTGATCCCTATGGGGAAATCGTGCACAAGCACGTTTAGCCAGCTCACCGCTACCGTAAGCAGCGCTGGTATTGAGGTGAGATGTGGAGCTAAATTCTGCTCTACGCTCACCTTTTTGCGGCTAACGCCGGGTTTAAACAAACCCGTAATACCAGTTTTACTTTAGGTGAGCGGTGAGGGAAAACTGTGCGTTAGCCACGCACACCATTACCGACAAAAACTCATAATATGTTTTAATTTGCACTCCTAAGTGCCAATAAGTGAACTTGTGGTAATTATACCTCACGTTATTTTGACACATTCTGCCTAAAAATATTTATATATATTCCTTCCTGGTAAAATATTTTATAAATAAATAATAAAATAAATAAATAAAAATATTTAGAGGCCTATTTATCATATGTCTGTCGGACCTGACAGACATCGCTGAATGCGGAGAGCAATACGCTCTCTGTATTCAGCATTGCACCAGCAGCTCTTGTGAACTGCTGGTGCAACGCCGCCCCCTGCAGACTCGCAGCTAAACGGCCTCCAGCAGGGGGGTGTCAATCAACCCGATCATACTCGATCGGGTTGAATACTGGTGATGTCTGTCCGCCTGCTCAGAGCAGGCGGACAGAGTTATGGAGCAGCGATCTTTAGACCGCTGCTTCATAACTGCTGTTTGTGGCGAGCCTGCAGGCTCGCTAGAAACACGGGACATCAAGCTCCATTCGGAGCTTGATAGATAGTCCCCTTAGTCTTGATTTGGGGGAGTGCTAGAAAGTGTATACTTTTGTCAGTGCCTATACTGACAGTTTAGAAAATAACATTTTATTAAACCAAAAGAAAAAAACATTGTGCCCCATGTACAAGGCTCCCGACTTGGTCATTTTTCCGCCCAGGCTTGCGGCATACGGGGCATAACAGTGCACATCTTCTGCCCGGATGTATCATTACACACACACTTGCATGTTTAATGCTGTCCGCTTCTCTCATGTGACCAATCACACAAGAGGAGGGCCTGTCAGTCACCCCAAATAAAATAAATGCCCTTTTCGGGGCAATTGGTAGATTAGGTATTTTTTAAGTTAAGGGTTTTTTTTTTTGGGGGGGGGGGGTTAGGTGGTGGGGGTTGTAATGTTAGGGGATACTTTGTTTATTTTCTGGGTAAAAGAGCTGTTAACTTTAGGGCAATGCCCTTCAGAAGGCCCCTTTAAGTGCTATTAGTAGTTTATTGTCAGATTAGGTTTTTGTTTATTTTATGGTGGCTTTTTTTAATGATATATTAGAATAGGAATAACTCTTTTTATTTTGGATAATTTAGTTTGTTATTTTTTGTAATGTTAGCTTTTTTATTTTACGTTGGTTTTTTTTGTAATGTTAGGTTTATTTTATTTTCTATAATGTTTTTTGTAATCTTTTATTATTTTTTAAGGCAGTTAGTATTTTTTTTATTTTATGTCATTGTATTTTAATTAGGGTTAAGTTTGGGGGTGTTAGGTTAAGGGGCTTAGTTATTAGGTTAATACTTTGCATTGTGGGTGGTTGGCGGTTTAGGGGTTAATAGTGTAATTAGATACTTTGTGTTGAGGGGGGTTGGCGGTTTAGGTGTTAATAGTTTAATTAGGTAGTTTGCTTTGAGGGGGGTTGGCAGTTTAGGGGTTAATAGGTTTATAAAGTAGTTTGTGTTGTAAGGGAATGACGGTTTAGGGGTTAATACATTTTATTAGACATTTTGATGTGGGGGGGTGGCGGTTTAGGGGTTAATTTTTATTAGTGATTATGATGTCGGGGGATGGCGGTTTAAGGGTTGACATTGTGCATGCGTTAGTTGTTTAAGGCTTCCAGGGAGTTACGGTGCTTTTTTACTGTGTGCAAGGGTTGCTGCGCCTGCCTATGTGTAGCGAGGTAAAAATTAAGTAAAATATCTCCATTCTGCACGCATAAGTCCTTGTGCTGAATATCTGATACCGACTGGCAAAGCCAGTCCAATGTTAGTTTATGGGAGTAAAACTGCGGGCGACGTGTGAAATATACGCGCGTAACTTGTCTGCTACACCGTATATGTGATCACTCAATTCGACTAAAACTTGTCGGCGCCGGGTTTGTTATTGCACCACAAATGTTTTTGATAAGCTTGTGATAAGTGTACTGATAAGTCTCTAACTACCATTTAGATTGTAATCTCTCTGTCCTGGTCTGGCTTCCCTGTCTTTTCATAAAAAGGGTTGAGGAGAAAAAAAGAACAATGAGATTTTAGCAGGGAAAAAGGATAGGAAGGCTTCCGTGCGCAGCAGCGATATAATCAACTCCAATGATTATTTATATTTTATGGCACTAGCATTTTTACCTACCACATCAGTGTATCAGATTCAGAATAGAGGTGAGAAAAAGATGTGCAAGAGACAGCATTACTGAAGTGACTGATACCTTTACACTAATTCATCAATTTATTATATTAATATACTTTTTACCTCTGTGATTACCTTGGCAGGCTGCCCCCTTTATTTCAGTTCTTTTGACACACTTGTATTTTAGCCAATCAGTGTGCCTTTATAAGTAACTCCAGTTATCTATATGGCACACCTGAACTAATGCCCTCTAGCTGTGAACAATTTGTCATATGCATTGAGATAAATGGCAGCCTTCAAGGGCTTAGAAATTAGCATATGTACCTCCTAGGTTTAACTTTCAATAAAGAATACCAAGGGAACAAAGCAAATTTGATGATAAAAGTAAATTGGAAAGTTGTGTGAATGCCCTATCTGAATCATGAAAGTTTAATTTTGATCAGACTGTCCCTTTAACACATGTATTTCTGTTTTTTGCATACAAAATAAAATTGAGTAAACTTCATTCTATTGCTCTCTTCACGCACTTTCTGTTGCTGTCTTTTTATTTTTGCTAAATAAAAAACTATGTTGTAAATAGAATTTTGTTACAATTTTGATGCACCTTAGCAATACAATATATTTTTTTTCATATTTTGGTGTGAATGGTTCTATTATTCATTTTGTATGATTTTTAAAATAACATTTTTATACAGTATACGTCCCTTAGCGAGACTCCATCAGGGAAAAAAGTGACTTTAGATAATTCCACCAAGGAAATAGGACTCACGAGCCCGGAGGGCTTTAGATAATCGCCCATAGGGGGATATTTATCAAAGGTCTGGCGGACCTGATCCGACAGTGCGGATCAGGTCCGCCAGACCTCGCTGAATGCGAAGAGCAATATGCTGTCCGCATTCAGCATTGCACTAGCAGCTCTTGTGAGCTGCTGGTGCAACGCCGCCCCCTGCAGATTCGCGATTTGGCCGCCAGCAGGGAGGTGTCATTCAACCCGATCGTACTCGATTGGGTTGATTTTCGGCGATGTGTGTCCGCCTGCTCAGAGCAGGCGGACAGGGTTATTGAGCGGCGGTCTTTAACACGGAGCTTGATAAATGGGCCCCATAGAGTGTATACAAGTGGTTTATGTGTGCGCATGCGCTCTACTGCTGTATGGGTTTCTGATTGTATATAATGCTGGCAAGCCTACTGATATACGGTATTTGGATACAGGTGGTTTATGTGTGCGCATGCGCTCTACTGCTGTATGGGTTTCTGATTGTATATAATGCTGGCAAGCCTACTGATATAGGGTATTTGGATACAGGTGGTTTATGTGTGCGCATGCGCTCTACTGCTGTATGGGTTTCTGATTGTATATAATGTTGGCAAGCTTACTGATATAGGGTATTAGGATACAGGTGGTTTATGCGTGTGAATGCGCTCTACTGCTGTAGGGTATTTGGATACAGGGGTTTATGCGTGTGCATGCGCTCTACTGCTGTATGGGTTTCTGATTGTATATAATGCTGGCAAGCTTACTGATATAGGGTATTAGGATACAGGTGGTTTATGTGTGTGCATGCGCTCTACTGCTGTATGGGTTTCTGATTGTATATAATGCTGGCAAGCTTACTGATATAGGGTATTTGGATACAGGTGGTTTATGTGTGTGCATGCGCTCTACTGCTGTATGGGTTTCTGATTGTATATAATGCTGGCAAGCTTACTGATATAGGGTATTTGGATACAGGTGTTTTATGCATGTGCATGCGCTCTACTGCTGTATGGGTTTCTGATTGTATATAATGCTGGCAAGCTTACTGATATAGGATATTTGGATACAGGTGGTTTATGCGTGTGCATGCGCTCTACTGCTGTATGGGTTTCTGATTGTATATAATGCTGGCAAGCTTACTGATATAGGGTATTTGGATACAGGTGGTTTATGCGTGTGCATGCGCTCTACTGCTGTATGGGTTTCTGATTGTATATAATGCTGGCAAGCTTACTGATATAGGGTATTTGGATACAGGTGGTTTATGCGTGTGCATGCACACTACTGCTGTATGGGTTTCAGATTGTATATAATGCTGGCAAGCTTACTGATATAGGGTATTTGGATACAGGGGTTTATGCGTGTGCATGCGCTCTACTGCTGTATGGGTTTCAGATTGTATATAATGCTGGCAAGCTTACTGATATAGGGTATTTGGATACAGGTGGTTTATGCGTGTGCATGCGCTCTACTGCTGTATGGGTTTCTGATTGTATATAATGCTGGCAAGCTTACTGATATAGGGTATTTGGATACAGGGGTTTATGCGTGTGCATGCGCTCTACTGCTGTATGGGTTTCTGATTGTATATAATGCTGGCAAGCTTACTGATATAGGGTATTTGGATACAGGTGGTTTATGCGTGTGCATGCGCTCTACTGCTGTATGGGTTTCTGATTGTATATAATGCTGGCAAGCTTACTGATATAGGGTATTTGGATACAGGTGGTTTATGCGTGTGCATGCGCTCTACTGCTGTATGGGTTTCTAATTGTATATAATGCTGGCAAGCTTACTGATATAGGGTATTTGGATACAGGTGGTTTATGCGTGTGCATGCGCTCTACTGCTGTATGGGTTTCTGATTGTATATAATGCTGGCAAGCTTACTGATATAGGGTATTTGGATACAGGTAGTTTATGCGTGTGCATGCGCTCTACTGCTGTATGGGTTTCTGATTGTATATAATGCTGGCAAGCTTACTGATATAGGGTATTTGGATACAAGTGGTTTATGCGTGTGCATGCGCTCTACTGCTGTATGGGTTTCTGATTGTATATAATGCTGGCAAGCTTACTGATATAGGGTATTTGGATACAGGTGTTTTATGAGTGTGCATGCGCTCTACTGCTGTATGGGTTTCTGATTGTATATAATGCTGGCAAGCCTACTGATATAGGGTATTTGGATACAGGTGGTTTATGTGTGTGCATGCGCTCTACTGCTGTATGGGTTTCTGATTGTATATAATGCTGGCAAGCTTACTGATATAGGGTATTTGGATACAGGTGGTTTATGCGTGTGCATGCGCTCTACTGCTGTATGGGTTTCTGATTGTATATAATGCTGGCAAGCTTACTGATATAGGGTATTTGGATACAGGTGGTTTATGTGTGTGCATGCGCTCTACTGCTGTATGGGTTTCTGATTGTATATAATGCTGGCAAGCTTACTGATATAGGGTATTTGGATACAGGTGGTTTATGCGTGTGCATGCGCTCTACTGCTGTATGGGTTTCTGATTGTATATAATCCTGGCAAGCTTACTGATATAGGGTATTTGGATACAGGTGGTTTATGCGTGTGCATGCACTCTACTGCTGTATGGGTTTCTGATTGTATATAATGCTGGCAAGCCTACTGATATAGGGTATTTGGATACAGGTGGTTTATGTGTGTGCATGCGCTCTACTGCTGTATGGGTTTCTGATTGTATGTAATGCTGGCAAGCTTACTGATATAGGGTATTTGGATACAGGTGGTTTATGTGTGTGCATGCGCTCTACTGCTGTATGGGTTTCTGATTGTATATAATGCTGGCAAGCTTACTGATATAGGGTATTTGGATACAGGTGGTTTATGCGTGTGCATGCGCTCTACTGCTGTATGGGTTTCTGATTGTATATAATGCTGGCAAGCTTACTGATATAGGGTATTTGGATACAGGTGTTTTATGAGTGTGCATGCGCTCTACTGCTGTATGGGTTTCTGATTGTATATAATGCTGGCAAGCCTACTGATATACGGTATTTGGATACAGGTGGTTTATGTGTGTGCATGCGCTCTACTGCTGTATGGGTTTCTGATTGTATATAATGCTGGCAAGCTTACTGATATAGGGTATTTGGATACAGGTGGTTTATGCGTGTGCATGCGCTCTACTGCTGTATGGGTTTCTGATTGTATATAATGCTGGCAAGCTTACTGATATAGGGTATTTGGATACAGGTGGTTTATGTGTGTGCATGCGCTCTACTGCTGTATGGGTTTCTGATTGTATATAATGCTGGCAAGCTTACTGATATAGGGTATTTGGATACAGGTGTTTTATGCGTGTGCATGCGCTCTACTGCTGTATGGGTTTCTGATTGTATATAATGCTGGCAAGCTTACTGATATAGGGTATTTGGATACAGGTGTTTTATGCGTGTGCATGCGCTCTACTGCTGTATGGGTTTCTGATTGTATATAATGCTGGCAAGCTTACTGATATAGGGTATTTGGATACAGGTGTTTTATGAGTGTGCATGCGCTCTACTGCTGTATGGGTTTCTGATTGTATATAATGCTGGCAAGCCTACTGATATACGGTATTTGGATACAGGTGGTTTATGTGTGTGCATGCGCTCTACTGCTGTATGGGTTTCTGATTGTATATAATGCTGGCAAGCTTACTGATATAGGGTATTTGGATACAGGTGTTTTATGCGTGTGCATGCGCTCTACTGCTGTATGGGTTTCTGATTGTATATAATGCTGGCAAGCTTACTGATATAGGGTATTTGGATACAGGTGGTTTATGTGTGTGCATGCGCTCTACTGCTGTATGGGTTTCTGATTGTATATAATGCTGGCAAGCTTACTGATATAGGGTATTTGGATACAGGTGTTTTATGCGTATGCATGCGCTCTACTGCTGTATGGGTTTCTGATTGTATATAATGCTGGCAAGCTTACTGATATAGGGTATTTGGATACAGGTGTTTTATGCGTGTGCATGCGCTCTACTGCTGTATGGGTTTCTGATTGTATATAATGCTGGCAAGCTTACTGATATAGGGTATTTGGATACAGGTGGTTTATGTGTGTGCATGCGCTCTACTGCTGTATGGGTTTCTGATTGTATATAATGCTGGCAAGCTTACTGATATAGGGTATTTGGATACAGGTGGTTTATGCGTGTGCATGCGCTCTACTGCTGTATGGGTTTCTGATTGTATATAATGCTGGCAAGCCTACTGATATAGGGTATTTGGATACAGGTGGTTTATGCGTGTGCATGCGCTCTACTGCTGTATGGGTTTCTGATTGTATATAATGCTGGCAAGCTTACTGATATAGGGTATTTGGATACAGGGGGTTTATGCGTGTGCATGCGCTCTACTGCTGTATGGGTTTCTGATTGTATATAATGCTGGCAAGCTTACTGATATAGGGTATTTGGACATTGACACAAGCTTTAAAATTGATTTTTCAATAAATGATTGCTTGTCCCATTAGAGATTACATGAAAATGAGGTTATAAGAAACCTGTCTGTGTATAAAGTTGTAGATCACAATTTCAGATGTCTGCAATGAGAAATAAAATGTGAAGAGTTTTATTAGATTTCCTGATATGTAAGTTAATTTATTTACACTAATAATATAAGGCCAGATATGTGGGGCAACATTGTGAATATGATAGAAACTCTAAAACAGGAAACTATCACATTCCAGCTGTAAACTTAAAACTGGCAGAAACAATGAAAATCTCTAATGAAAGTGCACGCAAAGTACATGCTCTGGGTTTGTGTAACGATGAAGAGAATGAGATGTGCGGCATTGTAAGTGTGTGTAATATAACAACAATGTGCAGTAGCTATGCACACGTAGAAAATAGCAGCGAGTGTCAGCTGTTTGTGTGTAATATAGCAGTGTGTGACAGCTGTGTGTGTGTAATATGGCAGAGTGTGATAGCAATGTTTGTGTGTAATATAGCAGTGTGTGTCAGCTGTTTGTGTGTAATATAGCAGTGTGTGACAGCTGTGTGTGTGTAATATGGCAGAGTGTGATAGCAATGTTTGTGTGTAACATAGCAGTGTGTGTCAGCTGTTTGTGTGTAATATAGCAGTGTGTGTCAGCTGTTTGTGTGTAATATAGCAGTGTGTGTCAGCTGTTTGTGTGTAATATAGCAGTGTGTGTCAGCTGTTTGTGTGTAATATAGAAGTGTGTGACAGCTGTGTGTGTGTGTAATATGGCAGAGTGTGATAGCAATGTTTGTGTGTAATATAGCAGTGTGTGTCAGCTGTTTGTGTGTAATATAGCAGTGTGTGACAGCTGTGTGTGTGTAATATGGCAGAGTGTGATAGCCATGTTTGTGTGTAATATAGCCGTGTGTGTCAGCTGTTTGTGTGTAATATAGCCGTGTGTGTCAGCTGTTTGTGTGTAATATTGAAGTCTGTGTCAGCTGTTTGTGTGTAATATAGCCATGTGTGTCAGCTGTTTGTGTGTAATATAGAAGTGTGTGTCAGCTGTTTGTGTGTAATATAGCCGTGTGTGTCAGCTGTTTGTGTGTAATATAGCAGTGTGTGTCAGCTGCGTGCATGTGTAATATGGCAGAGTGTGATAGCAATGTTTGTGTGTAATATAGCAGTGTGTGTCAGCTGTTTGTGTGTAATATAGCAGTGTGTGACAGCTGTGTGTGTGTAATATGGCAGAGTGTGATAGCCATGTTTGTGTGTAATATAGCCGTGTGTGTCAGCTGTTTGTGTGTAATATTGAAGTCTGTGTCAGCTGTTTGTGTGTAATATAGCCGTGTGTGTCAGCTGTTTGTGTGTAATATTGAAGTCTGTGTCAGCTGTTTGTGTGTAATATAGCCATGTGTGTCAGCTGTTTGTGTGTAATATAGAAGTGTGTCAGCTGTTTGTGTGTAATATAGCAGTGTGTGTCAGCTGTTTGTGTGTAATATAGCAGTGTGTGTCAGCTGCGTGCATGTGTAATATGGCAGAGTGTGATAGCAATGTTTGTGTGTAATATAGCAGTGTGTGACAGCTGTGTGTGTGTAATATGGCAGAGTGTGATAGCCATTTTTGTGTGTAATATAGCCGTGTGTGTCAGCTGTTTGTGTGTAATATAGAAGTGTGTGTCAGCTGTTTGTGTGTAATATAGCCGTGTGTGTCAGCTGTTTGTGTGTAATATAGAAGTGTGTGTCAGCTGTTTGTGTGTAATATAGCCGTGTGTGTCAGCTGTTTGTGTGTAATATAGAAGTGTGTGTCAGCTGTTTGTGTGTAATATAGCCATGTGTGTCAGCTGTTTGTGTGTAATATAGAAGTGTGTGTCAGCTGTTTGTGTGTAATATAGCCGTGTGTGTCAGCTGTTTGTGTGTAATATAGCTGTGTGTGTCAGCTGTTTGTGTGTAATATAGCCGTGTGTGTCAGCTGTTTGTGTGTAATATAGAAGTGTGTCAGCTGTTTGTGTGTAATATAGCCGTGTGTGTCAGCTGTTTGTGTGTAATATAGAAGTGTGTGTCAGCTGTTTGTGTGTAATATAGCCATGTGTGTCAGCTGTTTGTGTGTAATATAGAAGTGTGTGTCAGCTGTTTGTGTGTAATATAGCCGTGTGTGTCAGCTGTTTGTGTGTAATATAGAAGTGTGTGTCAGCTGTTTGTGTGTAATATAGCCGTGTGTGTCAGCTGTTTGTGTGTAATATAGCCGTGTGTGTCAGCTGTTTGTGTGTAATATAGAAGTGTGTCAGCTGTTTGTGTGTAATATAGCCGTGTGTTTCAGCTGTTTGTGTGTAATATAGCCGTGTGTGTCAGCTGTTTGTGTGTAATATAGCCGTGTGTGTCAGCTGTTTGTGTGTAATATAGAAGTGTGTCAGCTGTTTGTGTGTAATATAGCCGTGTGTGTCAGCTGTTTGTGTGTAATATAGCCATGTGTGTCAGCTGTTTGTGTGTAATATAGCAGTGTGTGTCAGCTGCGTGCATGTGTAATATGGCAGAGTGTGATAGCAATGTTTTTTGTGTAATATAGCATTGTGTGACAGCTGTGTGTGTGTAATATGGCAGAGTGTGATAGCCATGTGTGTGTGTAATTTAGCAGTGTATGACAGCTGTGTGTGTGTGTAATATGTGAGATTGTGATAGCCATGTTTGTGTGTAATATAGCAGCGTGTCAGCTGTTTGTGTGTAATATAGAAGTGTGTGTCAGCTGTTTGTGTGTAATATAGCAGAGTGTGATAGCTGTGTGTGTGTGTAATATAGCAGAGTGTGATAGCTGTGTGTGTATAATATAGCAGTGTGTGATAGCTGTGTGTGTGTAATATAGCAGTGTGAGATAGCCATGTGTGTGTGTAATATAGCAGAGTGTGATAGCTGTGTGTGTAATATAGCAGAGTGTGATAGCTGTGTGTGTGTAATATAGCAGTGTGTGATAGCTGTGTGTGTGTAATATAGCAGTGTGTGATAGCTGTGTGTGTGTGTAATATAGCAGTGTGTGATAGCTGTGTGTGTGTAATATAGCAGAGTGTGATAGCTGTGTGTGTGTAATATAGCAGAGTGTGATAGCTGTGTGTGTGTAATATAGCAGAGTGTGATAGCTGTGTGTGTAATATAGCAGAGTGTGATAGCTGTGTGTGTAATATAGCAGTGTGTGATAGCTGTGTGTGTATAATATAGCAGAGTGTGATAGCTGTGTGTGTGTGTAATATAGCAGAGTGTGATAGCTGTGTGTGTGTAATATAGCAGAGTGTGATAGCTGTGTGTGTAATATAGCAGAGTGTGATAGCTGTGTGTGTGTATAATATAGCAGAGTGTGATAGCTGTGTGTGTGTAATATAGCAGAGTGTGATAGCTGTGTGTGTGTGTAATATAGCAGAGTGTGATAGCTGTGTGTGTGTAATATAGCAGAGTGTGATAGCTGTGTGTGTGTAATATAGCAGTGTGTGATAGCTGTGTGTGTGTAATATAGCAGAGTGTGATAGCTGTGTGTGTGTAATATAGCAGTGTGTGATAGCTGTGTGTGTGTGTAATATAGCAGAGTGTGATAGCTGTGTGTGTGTAATATAGCAGAGTGTGATAGCTGTGTGTGTGTAATATAGCAGTGTGTGATAGCTGTGTGTGTGTAATATAGCAGAGTGTGATAGCTGTGTGTGTGTGTAATATAGCAGAGTGTGATAGCTGTGTGTGTAATATAGCAGAGTGTGATAGCTGTGTGTGTGTAATATAGCAGTGTGTGTCAGCTGTTTGTGTGTAATATAGAAGTGTGTGATAGCTGTGTGTGTAATATAGCAGAGTGTGATAGCTGTGTGTGTATAATATAGCAGTGTGTGATAGCTGTGTGTGTATAATATAGCAGAGTGTGATAGTTGTGTGTGTGTAATATAGCAGTGTGTGATAGCTGTGTGTGTATAATATAGCAGAGTGTGATAGCTGTGTGTGTATAATATAGCAGTGTGTGATAGCTGTGTGTGTATAATATAGCAGAGTGTGATAGCTGTGTGTGTGTAATATAGCAGAGTGTGATAGCTGTGTGTGTGTAATATAGCAGTGTGTGATAGCTGTGTGTGTGTAATATATCAGAGTGTGATAGCTGTGTGTGTGTGTAATATAGCAGTGTGTGATAGCTGTGTGTGTGTAATATAGCAAAGTGTGATAGCTGTGTGTGTGTAATATAGCAGTGTGTGATAGCTGTGTGTGTGTAATATAGCCGTGTGTGTCAGCTGTTTGTATGTAATATAGAAGTGTGTCATCTGTTTGTGTGTAATATAGCCGTTTGTGTAAGCTGTTTGTGTGTAATATAGCAGTGTGTGTCAGCTGTTTGTGTGTAATATAGAAGTGTGTCATCTGTTTGTGTGTAATATAGCCGTGTGTGTCAGCTGTTTGTGTGTAATATAGCAGTGTGTGTCAGCTGTGTGTGTAATATGGCAGAGTATGATAGCCATGTTTGTGTGTAATATAGAAGTGTGTGTCAGCTGTTTGTGTGTAATATAGCCATGTGTGTCAGCTGTTTGTGTGTAATATAGCAGTGTGTGTCAGCTGCGTGCATGTGTAATATGGCAGAGTGTGATAGCAATGTTTTTTGTGTAATATAGCATTGTGTGACAGCTGTGTGTGTGTAATATGGCAGAGTGTGATAGCCATGTGTGTGTGTAATTTAGCAGTGTATGACAGCTGTGTGTGTGTGTAATATGTGAGATTGTGATAGCCATGTTTGTGTGTAATATAGCAGCGTGTCAGCTGTTTGTGTGTAATATAGAAGTGTGTGTCAGCTGTTTGTGTGTAATATAGCAGAGTGTGATAGCTGTGTGTGTGTGTAATATAGCAGAGTGTGATAGCTGTGTGTGTATAATATAGCAGTGTGTGATAGCTGTGTGTGTGTAATATAGCAGTGTGAGATAGCCATGTGTGTGTGTAATATAGCAGAGTGTGATAGCTGTGTGTGTAATATAGCAGAGTGTGATAGCTGTGTGTGTGTAATATAGCAGTGTGTGATAGCTGTGTGTGTGTAATATAGCAGTGTGTGATAGCTGTGTGTGTGTGTAATATAGCAGTGTGTGATAGCTGTGTGTGTGTAATATAGCAGAGTGTGATAGCTGTGTGTGTGTAATATAGCAGAGTGTGATAGCTGTGTGTGTGTAATATAGCAGAGTGTGATAGCTGTGTGTGTAATATAGCAGAGTGTGATAGCTGTGTGTGTAATATAGCAGTGTGTGATAGCTGTGTGTGTATAATATAGCAGAGTGTGATAGCTGTGTGTGTGTGTAATATAGCAGAGTGTGATAGCTGTGTGTGTGTAATATAGCAGAGTGTGATAGCTGTGTGTGTAATATAGCAGAGTGTGATAGCTGTGTGTGTGTATAATATAGCAGAGTGTGATAGCTGTGTGTGTGTAATATAGCAGAGTGTGATAGCTGTGTGTGTGTGTAATATAGCAGAGTGTGATAGCTGTGTGTGTGTAATATAGCAGAGTGTGATAGCTGTGTGTGTGTAATATAGCAGTGTGTGATAGCTGTGTGTGTGTAATATAGCAGAGTGTGATAGCTGTGTGTGTGTAATATAGCAGTGTGTGATAGCTGTGTGTGTGTGTAATATAGCAGAGTGTGATAGCTGTGTGTGTGTAATATAGCAGAGTGTGATAGCTGTGTGTGTGTAATATAGCAGTGTGTGATAGCTGTGTGTGTGTAATATAGCAGTGTGTGATAGCTGTGTGTGTGTAATATAGCAGTGTGTGATAGCTGTGTGTGTAATATAGCAGAGTGTGATAGCTGTGTGTGTATAATATAGCAGTGTGTGATAGCTGTGTGTGTGTAATATAGCAGTGTGTGATAGCTGTGTGTGTGTAATATAGCAGAGTGTGATAGCTGTGTGTGTGTGTAATATAGCAGAGTGTGATAGCTGTGTGTGTAATATAGCAGAGTGTGATAGCTGTGTGTGTGTAATATAGCAGTGTGTGTCAGCTGTTTGTGTGTAATATAGAAGTGTGTGATAGCTGTGTGTGTAATATAGCAGAGTGTGATAGCTGTGTGTGTATAATATAGCAGTGTGTGATAGCTGTGTGTGTATAATATAGCAGAGTGTGATAGCTGTGTGTGTGTAATATAGCAGTGTGTGATAGCTGTGTGTGTATAATATAGCAGAGTGTGATAGCTGTGTGTGTATAATATAGCAGTGTGTGATAGCTGTGTGTGTATAATATAGCAGAGTGTGATAGCTGTGTGTGTGTAATATAGCAGTGTGTGATAGCTGTGTGTGTAATATAGCAGAGTGTGATAGCTGTGTGTATGTAATATAGCAGAGTGTGATAGCTGTGTGTGTGTAATATAGCAGAGTGTGATAGCTGTGTGTGTGTAATATAGCAGTGTGTGATAGCTGTGTGTGTGTAATATATCAGAGTGTGATAGCTGTGTGTGTGTGTAATATAGCAGTGTGTGATAGCTGTGTGTGTGTAATATAGCAGAGTGTGATAGCTGTGTGTGTGTAATATAGCAGAGTGTGATAGCTGTGTGTGTGTAATATAGCAGTGTGTGATAGCTGTGTGTGTGTAATATAGCAGAGTGTGATAGCTGTGTGTGTGTGTAATATAGCAGTGTGTGATAGCTGTGTGTGTGTAATATAGCAGTGTGTGATAGCTGTGTGTGTGTGTAATATAGCAGAGTGTGATAGCTGTGTGTGTGTAATATAGCAGAGTGTGATAGCTGTGTGTGTGTATAATATAGCAGAGTGTGATAGCTGTGTGTGTGTGTAATATAGCAGTGTGTGATAGCTGTGTGTGTAATATAGCAGTGTGTGATAGCTGTGTGTGTGTGTAATATAGCAGAGTGTGATAGCTGTGTGTGTGTAATATAGCAGAGTGTGATAGCTGTGTGTGTGTAATATAGCAGAGTGTGATAGCTGTGTGTGTAATATAGCAGAGTGTGATAGCTGTGTGTGTGTGTAATATAGCAGTGTGTGATAGCTGTGTGTGTGTGTAATATAGCAGAGTGTGATAGCTGTGTGTGTGTAATATAGCAGAGTGTGATAGCTGTGTGTGTGTAATATAGCAGTGTGTGATAGCTGTGTGTGTAATATAGCAGTGTGTGATAGCTGTGTGTGTGTAATATAGCAGTGTGTGATAGCTGTGTGTGTAATATAGCAGTGTGTGATAGCTGTGTGTGTGTAATATAGCAGTGTGTGATAGCTGTGTGTGTGTGTAATATAGCAGAGTGTGATAGCTGTGTGTGTGTAATATAGCAGTGTGTGATAGCTGTGTGTGTGTAATATAGCAGAGTGTGATAGCTGTGTGTGTGTAATATAGCAGAGTGTGATAGCTGTGTGTGTAATATAGCAGAGTGTGATAGCTGTGTGTGTGTGTAATATAGCAGAGTGTGATAGCTGTGTGTGTGTATAATATAGCAGAGTGTGATAGCTGTGTGTGTGTAATATAGCAGTGTGTGATAGCTGTGTGTGTGTAATATAGCAGTGTGTGATAGCTGTGTGTGTGTAATATAGCAGAGTGTGATAGCTGTGTGTGTATAATATAGCAGTGTGTGATAGCTGTGTGTGTAATATAGCAGAGTGTGATAGCTGTGTGTGTGTAATATAGCAGAGTGTGATAGCTGTGTGTGTATAATATAGCAGAGTGTGATAGCTGTGTGTGTGTAATATAGCAGTGTGTGATAGCTGTGTATGTGTAATATAGCAGTGTGTGATAGCTGTGTGTGTGTAATATAGCAGTGTGTGATAGCTGTGTGTGTGTAATATAGCAGTGTGTGATAGCTGTGTGTGTAATATAGCAGAGTGTGATAGCTGTGTGTATGTAATATAGCAGAGTGTGATAGCTGTGTGTGTATAATATAGCAGTGTGTGATAGCTGTGTGTGTGTAATATAGCAGAGTGTGATAGCTGTGTGTGTGTAATATAGCAGTGTGTGATAGCTGTGTGTGTGTAATATAGCAGTGTGTGATAGCTGTGTGTGTAATATAGCAGTGTGTGATAGCTGTGTGTGTGTATAATATAGCAGAGTGTGATAGCTGTGTGTGTGTAATATAGCAGAGTGTGATAGCTGTGTGTGTGTAATATAGCAGTGTGTGATAGCTGTGTGTGTGTATAATATAGCAGTGTGTGATAGCTGTGTGTGTGTGTAATATAGCAGAGTGTGATAGCTGTGTGTGTGTAATATAGCAGAGTGTGATAGCTGTGTGTGTGTAATATAGCAGTGTGTGATAGCTGTGTGTGTAATATAGCAAGTGTGTGATAGCTGTGTGTGTGTGTAATATAGCAGAGTGTGATAGCTGTGTGTGTATAATATAGCAGTGTGTGATAGCTGTGTGTGTAATATAGCAGTGTGTGATAGCTGTGTGTGTGTGTAATATAGCAGTGTGTGATAGCTGTGTGTGTATAATATAGCAGTGTGTGATAGCTGTGTGTGTGTGTAATATAGCAGTGTGTGATAGCTGTGTGTGTAATATAGCAGTGTGTGATAGCTGTGTGTGTGTAATATAGCAGAGTGTGATAGCTGTTTGTGTGTAATATAGCAGTGTGTGATAGCTGTGTGTGTGTAATATAGCAGTGTGTGATAGCTGTGTGTGTGTATATATCGAGTGTGATAGCTGTGTGTGTAATATAGCAGAGTGTGATAGCTGTGTGTGTGTAATATAGCAGAGTGTGATAGCTGTGTGTGTGTAATATAGCAGTGTGTGATAGCTGTGCTGTGTAATATTAGCAGAGTGTGATAGTGTGTGTGTAATATGCAGAGTTGTGATAGCTGTGTGTGTGTAATATAGCAGTGTGTGTAGCTGTGTGTGTAATATAGCAGAGTGTGATAGCTGTGTGTGTAATATAGCAGTGTGATAGCTGTGTGTGTATATAGCAGTGTGTGATGCTGTGTGTGTAATATAGCAGTGTGTGATAGCTGTGTGTGTGTATATAGCAGTGTGTGATAGCTGTGTGTGTGTAATATAGCAGTGTGTGATAGCTGTGTGTGTGTGTAATATAGCAGAGTGTGATAGCTGTGTGTGTGTAATATAGCAGTGTGTGATAGCTGTGTGTGTGTAATATAGCAGTGTGTGATAGCTGTGTGTGTGTATAATATAGCAGAGTGTGATAGCTGTGTGTGTGTAATATAGCAGAGTGTGATAGCTGTGTGTGTGTAATATAGCAGAGTGTGATAGCTGTGTGTGTGTGTAATATAGCAGAGTGTGATAGCTGTGTGTGTGTAATATAGCAGAGTGTGATAGCTGTTGTGTGTGTAATATAGCAGAGTGTGATAGCTGTGTGTGTGTAATATAGCAGAGTGTGATAGCTGTGTGTGTGTAATATAGCAGTGTGTGATAGCTGTGTGTGTGTAATATAGCAGAGTGTGATAGCTGTGTGTGTGTAATATAGCAGAGTGTGATAGCTGTGTGTGTGTAATATAGCAGAGTGTGATAGCTGTGTGTGTGTGTAATATAGCAGTGTGTGATAGCTGTGTGTGTGTAATATAGCAGAGTGTGATAGCTGTGTGTGTGTAATATAGCAGTGTGTGATAGCTGTGTGTGTGTAATATAGCAGTGTGTGATAGCTGTGTGTGTGTGTAATATAGCAGTGTGTGATAGCTGTGTGTGTGTAATATAGCAGTGTGTGATAGCTGTGTGTGTGTAATATAGCAGTGTGTGATAGCTGTGTGTGTGTAATATAGCAGTGTGTGATAGCTGTGTGTGTATAATATAGCAGAGTGTGATAGCTGTGTGTGTGTAATATAGCAGAGTGTGATAGCTGTGTGTGTGTAATATAGCAGAGTGTGATAGCTGTGTGTGTGTAATATAGCAGAGTGTGATAGCTGTGTGTGTGTGTAATATAGCAGAGTGTGATAGCTGTGTGTGTGTAATATAGCAGTGTGTGATAGCTGTGTGTGTGTAATATAGCAGAGTGTGATAGCTGTGTGTGTGTAATATAGCAGAGTGTGATAGCTGTGTGTGTGTAATATAGCAGAGTGTGATAGCTGTGTGTGTGTAATATAGCAGAGTGTGATAGCTGTGTGTGTGTAATATAGCAGAGTGTGATAGCTGTGTGTGTGTAATATAGCAGTGTGTGATAGCTGTGTGTGTGTAATATAGCAGAGTGTGATAGCTGTGTGTGTGTAATATAGCAGAGTGTGATAGCTGTGTGTGTGTAATATAGCAGAGTGTGATAGCTGTGTGTGTAATATAGCAGAGTGTGATAGCTGTGTGTGTGTAATATAGCAGAGTGTGATAGCTGTGTGTGTGTAATATAGCAGAGTGTGATAGCTGTGTGTGTGTAATATAGCAGTGTGTGATAGCTGTGTGTGTGTAATATAGCAGTGTGTGATAGCTGTGTGTGTGTAATATAGCAGAGTGTGATAGCTGTGTGTGTGTAATATAGCAGAGTGTGATAGCTGTGTGTGTGTAATATAGCAGAGTGTGATAGCTGTGTGTGTGTAATATAGCAGAGTGTGATAGCTGTGTGTGTGTAATATAGCAGAGTGTGATAGCTGTGTGTGTGTAATATAGCAGAGTGTGATAGCTGTGTGTGTGTAATATAGCAGAGTGTGATAGCTGTGTGTGTGTAATATAGCAGTGTGTGATAGCTGTGTGTGTGTAAATATAGCAGAGTGTGATAGCTGTGTGTGGTGTAATATAGCAGAGTGTGATAGCTGTGTGTGTGTAATATAGCAGAGTGTGATAGCTGTGTGTGTAATATAGCAGTGTGTGATAGCTGTGTGTGTGTATAATATAGCAGAGTGTGATAGCTGTGTGTGTGTAATATAGCAGTGTGTGATAGCTGTGTGTGTGTAATATAGCAGTGTGTGATAGCTGTGTGTGTATAATATAGCAGTGTGTGTATAATATAGCAGTGTGTGATAGCTGTGTGTGTTAATATAGCAGTGTGTTGATAGCTGTGTGTGTGTGTATATAGCAGAGTGTGATAGCTGTGTGTGTAATATAGCAGAGTGTGATAGCTGTGTGTGTGTAATATAGCAGAGTGTGATAGCTGTGTGTGTGTGTAATATAGCAGAGTGTGATAGCTGTGTGTGTGTGTAATATAGCAGAGTGTGATAGCTGTGTGTGTGTAATATAGCAGTGTGTGATAGCTGTGTGTGTATAATATAGCAGAGTGTGATAGATTGTGTGTGTGTAATATAGCAGAGTGTGATAGCTGTGTGTGTGTAATATAGCAGAGTGTGATAGCTGTGTGTGTGTAATATAGCAGAGTGTGATATCTGTGTGTGTGTAATATAGCAGTGTGTGATTAGCTGATGTGTTGTTAGTATAGCAGTGTGTGATAGCTGTGTGTGTGTAATATAGCAGTGTGTGATAGCTGTGTGTGTGTATAATATAGCAGAGTGTGATAGCTGTGTGTGTGAAATATAAGCAGAGTGTGATAGCTGTGTGTGTGTAATATCAGCAGTGTGTGATAGCTGTGTGTGTGTAATATAGCAGTGTGTGATAGGTGTGTGTGTAATATAGCAGTAGTGTGATAGCGTGTGTGTGTAATATAGCAGAGTGTGATAGCTGTGTGTGTGTGTGTAATATAGCAGAGTGTGATAGCTGTGTGTGTGTAATATAGCAGTGTGTGATAGCTGTGTGTGTAATATAGCAGAGTGTGATAGCTGTGTGTGTAATATAGCAGTGTGTGATGTGTGTGTGTAATATAGCAGAGTGTGATAGCTGTGTGTGTATATTAGCAGGTGTGATAGCTGTGTGTGTGTAATATAGCAGAGTGTGATAGCTGTGTGTGTGTATAATATAGCAGAGTGTGATAGCTGTGTGTTGTAATATAGCAGAGTGTGATAGCTGTGTGTGTGTAACTATAGCAGGTGTGATTAGCTGTGTGTGTAATATAGCAGAGTGTGATAGCTGTGTGTGTGTAATATCAGAGTGTGATTAGCTGTGTGTGTGTGTAATATAGCAGAGTGTGATAGCTGTGTGTGTAATATAGCAGAGTGTGATAGCTGTGTGTGTGTAATATAGCAGAGTGTGATAGCTGTGTGTGTGTGTAATATAGCAGAGTGTGATAGCTGTGTGTGTGTAATATAGCAGTGTGTGATAGCTGTGTGTGTGTAATATAGCAGTGTGTGATAGCTGTGTGTGTAATATAGCAGTGTGTGATAGCTGTGTGTGTGTAATATAGCAGAGTGTGATAGCTGTGTGTGTGTAATATAGCAGAGTGTGATAGCTGTGTGTGTAATATAGCAGAGTGTGATAGCTGTGTGTGTAAATAGCAAGTGTGTGTATAGCAGTGTGATAGCTGTGAGTTGTAATATAGCAGAGTGTGATAGCTAGCGTGTGTGTAATATAGCAGAGTGTGATAGCTGTGTGTGTGTGTAATATAGCAGTGTGTGATAGCTGTGTGTGTATAATTATAGCAGAGTGGTGATAGCTGTGTGTGTGTAATATAGCAGTGTGTGATAGCTGTGTGTGTGTAATATAGCAGAGTGTGATAGCTGTGTGTGTGTAATATAGCAAGTGTGTGATAGCTGTGTGTGTGTGTAATATAGCAGAGTGTGATAGCTGTGTGTGTGTAATATAGCAGTGTGTGATAGCTGTGTAGTGTGTATATATAGCAGAGTGTGAATAGCTGTGTGTGTGTAATATAGCAGAGTGTGTGATAGCTGTTGGTGTGTGTTAATATAGCAGAGTGTGATAGCTGTGTGTGGTGTGTAATATAGCA
Source organism: Bombina bombina (assembly GCF_027579735.1). Taxonomy (NCBI): domain Eukaryota; kingdom Metazoa; phylum Chordata; class Amphibia; order Anura; family Bombinatoridae; genus Bombina; species Bombina bombina. Next base: position 139,979,057 of record NC_069510.1, read on the forward strand.
AGAGTGTGATAGCTGTGTGTGTGTAATATAGCAGTGTGTGGATAGCTGTGTGTGTATAATATAGCAGAGTGTGATAGCTGTGTGTGTGTAATATAGCAGAGTGTGATAGCGTGTGTGTGTGTAATATAGCAGAGTGTGATAGCTGTGTGTGTGTAATATAGCAGAGTGTGATAGCTGTGTGTGTGTAATATAGCAGTGTGTGATAGCTGTGTGTTGTAATTATAGCAGTGTGTGATAGCTGTGTTGGTGTAATATAGCAGAGTGTGATAGCTGTGTGTGTGTATATATAGCAAGTGTGATAGCTGTGTGTGTGTAATATAGCAGTGGTGTGATAGCTGTGTGTGTGTAATATAGCAGAGTGTGATAGCTGTGTGTGTGTAATATAGCAGAGTGGTGATAGCTGTGTGTGTGTAATATAGCAGAGTGTGATAGCTGTGTGTGTGTAATATAGCAGAGTGTGATAGCTAGTGTGTGTGTAATATAGCAGTGTGTGATAGCTGTGTGTGTGTAAATATAGCAGTGTGTGATAGCTGAGTGTGTGTAATATAGCAGAGTGGGATAGCTTGTGTGTTGTGTAATATATCAGAGTGTGATAGCTGTGTGTGTGTAAATATTAGCAGTTGTGTGATAGCTGTGTGTAGTGTAATATAGGAGTGTGTGATAGCTGTGTGTGTGTAATATAGCAGAGTGTGATAGCTGTGTGTGTGTAATATAGCAGAGTGTGATAGCTGTGTGTGTGTAATATAGCAGTGTGTGATAGCTGTGTGTGTGTAATATAGCAGAGTGTGATAGCTGTGTGTGTGTAATATAGCAGAGTGTGATAGCTGTGTGTGTGTAATATAGCAGAGTGTGATAGCTGTGTGTGGTGTAATATAGCAGAGTGTGATAGCTGTGTGTGTGTAATATAGCAGAGTGTGATAGCTGTGTGTGTGTAATATAGGCAGAGTGTGATAGCTGTGTGTGTAATATAGCAGTGTGTGATAGCTGTGTGTGTGTAATATAGCAGAGTGTGATAGCTGTGTGTGTGTAATATAGCAGTGTGTGATAGCTGTGTGTGTGTAATATAGCAGAGTGTGATAGCTGTGTGTGTGTAATATAGCAGTGTGTGATAGCTGTGTGTGTGTAATATAGCAGTGTGTGATAGCTGTGTGTGTGTAATATAGCAGTGTGTGATAGCTGTGTGTGTGTGTATATAGCAGTGTGTGATAGCTGTGTGTGTGTAATATAGCAGTGTGTGATAGCTGTGTGTGTGTAATATAGCAGTGTGTGATAGCTGTGTGTGTGTAATATAGCAGAGTGTGATAGCTGTGTGTGTGTAATATAGCAGAGTGTGATAGCTGTGTGTGTAATATAGCAGAGTGTGATAGCTGTGTGTGTGTGTAATATAGCAGAGTGTGATAGCTGTGTGTGTGTAATATAGCAGAGTGTGATAGCTGTGTGTGTGTGTAATATAGCAGAGTGTGATAGCTGTGTGTGTAATATAGCAGAGTGTGATAGATGTGTGTGTAATATAGCAGTGTGTGATAGCTGTGTGTGTAATATAGCAGAGTGTGATAGCTGTGTGTGTGTAATATAGCAGAGTGTGATAGCTGTGTGTGTGTAATATAGCAGAGTGTGATAGCTGTGTGTGTAATATAGCAGAGTGTGATAGCTGTGTGTGTGTAATATAGCAGTGTGTGATAGCTGTGTGTGTGTAATATAGCAGTGTGTGATAGCTGTGTGTGTGTAATATAGCAGGAGTGTGATAGCTGTGTGTGTGTAATATAGCAGAGTGTGATAGCTGTGTGTGTGTAATATAGCAGTGTGTGATAGCTGTGTGTGTATAATATAGCAGAGTGTGATAGCTGTGTGTGTGTAATATAGCAGTGTGTGATAGCTGTGTGTGTGTAATATAGCAGTGTGTGATAGCTGTGTGTGTGTAATATAGCAGTGTGTGATAGCTGTGTGTGTGTAATATAGCAGAGTGTGATAGCTGTGTGTGTGTAATATAGCAGAGTGTGATAGCTGTGTGTGTGTAATATAGCAGTGTGTGATAGCTGTGTGTGTGTAATATAGCAGAGTGTGATAGCTGTGTGTGTGTGTAATATAGCAGTGTGTGATAGCTGTGTGTGTAATATAGCAGAGGTGTATAGCTGTGTGTGTTGTAATATAGCAGAGTGTGATAGCTGTGTGTGTGTGTAATATAGCAGTGTGTGATAGCTGTTGTGTGTATAATATAGCAGAGTGTGATAGCTGTGTGTGTGTAATATAGCAGAGTGTGATAGCTGTGTGTGTGTTTAATATAGCAGAGTGTGATAGCTGTGTGTGTGTAATATAGCAGAGGTTGATAGCTGTGTGTAGAGTAATATAGCAGTGTGTGATAGCTTGAGTGTGTGTAATATAGCAGAGTGTGATAGCTGTGTGTGTGTAATATAGCAGAGTGTGATAGCTGCTGTGTTAGGTAATATAGCCAGTGTGTGATAGCTGTGTGTGTTTTATATAGCAGTGTGTGATAGCTGTGTGTGTGTAATATTGCAGAGTGTGATAGCTGTGTGTGTAATATAGCAGAGTGTGATAGCTGTGTGTGTAATATAGCAGTGTGTGATAGCTGTGTGTGTGTAATATAGCAGAGTGTGATAGCTGTGTGTGTGTAATATAGCAGAGTGTGATAGCTGTGTGTGTGTAATATAGCAGAGTGTGATAGCTGTGTGTGTGTAATATAGCAGTGTGTGATAGCTGTGTGTGTGTAATATAGCAGAGTGTGATAGCTGTGTGTGTATAATATAGCAGAGTGTGATAGCTGTGTGTGTGTAATATAGCAGAGTGTGATAGCTGTGTGTGTGTAATATAGCAGTGTGTGATAGCTGTGTGTGTGTAATATAGCAGTGTGTGATAGCTGTGTGTGTGTAATATAGCAGAGTGTGATAGCTGTGTGTGTGTAATATAGCAGAGTGTGATAGCTGTGTGTGTGTAATATAGCAGAGTGTGATAGCTGTGTGTGTGTAATATAGCAGAGTGTGATAGCTGTGTGTGTGTAATATAGCAGAGTGTGATAGCTGTGTGTGTGTAATATAGCAGAGTGTGATAGCTGTGTGTGTGTAATATAGCAGAGTGTGATAGCTGTGTGTGTGTAATATAGCAGAGTGTGATAGCTGTGTGTGTGTAATATAGCAGAGTGTGATAGCTGTGTGTGTGTAATATAGCAGAGTGTGATAGCTGTGTGTGTGTAATATAGCAGAGTGTGATAGCTGTGTGTGTGTTATATAGCAGTGTGTGATAGCTGTGTGTGTGTAATATAGCAGAGTGTGATAGCTGTGTGTGTAGTATAGCAGTGTGTGATAGCTGTGTGTGTGTAATATAGCAGTGTGTGATAGCTGTGTGTGTGTAATATAGCAGTGTGTGATAGCTGTGTGTGTGTGTAATATAGCAGAGTGTGATAGCTGTGTGTGTAATATAGCAGAGTGTGATAGCTGTGTGTGTGTAATATAGCAGAGTGTGATAGCTGTGTGTGTGTGTAATATAGCAGTGTGTGATAGCTGTGTGTGTGTATATAGCAGAGTGTGATAGCTGTGTGTGTGTAATATAGCAGAGTGTGATAGCTGTGTGTGTAATATAGCAGAGTGTGATAGCTGTGTGTGTGTAATATAGCAGAGTGTGATAGCTGTGTGTGTGTAATATAGCAGAGTGTGATAGCTGTGTGTATGTAATATAGCAGTGTGTGATAGCTGTGTGTGTGTAATATAGCAGAGTGTGATAGCTGTGTGTGTGTAATATAGCAGTGTGTGATAACTGTGTGTGTGTAATATAGCAGTGTGTGATAGCTGTGTGTGTGTAATATAGCAGACTGTGATAGCTGTGTGTATAATATAGCAGAGTGTGATAGCTGTGTGTGTGTAATATAGCAGTGTGTGATAACTGTGTGTGTGTAATATAGCAGTGTGTGATAGCTGTGTGTGTGTAATATAGCAGTGTGTGATAGCTGTGTGTGTGTAATATAGCAGAGTGTGATAGCTGTGTGTGTGTAATATAGCAGAGTGTGATAGCTGTGTGTGTGTAATATAGCAGAGTGTGATAGCTGTGTGTGTGTAATATAGCAGTGTGTGATAACTGTGTGTGTGTAATATAGCAGTGTGTGATAGCTGTGTGTGTGTAATATAGCAGTGTGTGATAGCTGTGTGTGTGTAATATAGCAGAGTGTGATAGCTGTGTGTGTGTAATATAGCAGAGTGTGATAGCTGTGTGTGTGTAATATAGCAGAGTGTGATAGCTGTGTGTGTGTAATATAGCAGTGTGTGATAACTGTGTGTGTGTAATATAGCAGAGTGTGATAGCTGTGTGTGTGTGTAATATAGCAGTGTGTGATAGCTGTGTGTGTAATATAGCAGAGTGTGATAGCTGTGTGTGTGTAATATAGCAGTGTGTGATAGCTGTGTGTGTGTAATATAGCAGTGTGTGATAGCTGTGTGTGTGTAATATAGCAGTGTGTGATAGCTGTGTGTGTGTAATATAGCAGTGTGTGATAGCTGTGTGTGTAATATAGCAGAGTGTGATAGCTGTGTGTGTGTAATATAGCAGAGTGTGATAGCTGTGTGTGTGTAATATAGCAGAGTGTGATAGCTGTGTGTGTGTATAATATAGCAGAGTGTGATAGCTGTGTGTGTGTAATATAGCAGTGTGTGATAGCTGTGTGTGTGTGTAATATAGCAGAGTGTGATAGCTGTGTGTGTGTAATATAGCAGAGTGTGATAGCTGTGTGTGTGTAATATAGCAGTGTGTGATAGCTGTGTGTGTGTGTAATATAGCAGAGTTTGATAGCTGTGTGTGTGTAATATAGCAGAGTGTGATAGCTGTGTGTGTGTAATATAGCAGAGTGTGATAGCTGTGTGTGTAATATAGCAGAGTGTGATAGCTGTGTGTGTGTAATATAGCAGAGTGTGATAGCTGTGTGTGTGTAATATAGCAGAGTGTGATAGCTGTGTGTGTAATATAGCAGAGTGTGATAGCTGTGTGTGTGTATAATATAGCAGTGTGTGATAGCTGTGTGTGTGTAATATAGCAGAGTGTGATAGCTGTGTGTGTGTAATATAGCAGAGTGTGATAGCTGTGTGTGTGTAATATGGCAGTGTGTGATAACTGTGTGTGTATAATATAGCAGAGTGTGATAGCTGTGTGTGTAATATAGCAGAGTGTGATAGCTGTGTGTGTGTAATATAGCAGAGTGTGATAGCTGTGTGTGTGTAATATAGCAGAGTGTGATAGCTGTGTGTGTGTAATATAGCAGTGTGTGATAGCTGTGTGTGTGTAATATAGCAGTGTGTGATAACTGTGTGTGTGTAATATAGCAGTGTGTGATAGCTGTGTGTGTGTAATATAGCAGAGTGTGATAGCTGTGTGTGTGTAATATAGCAGAGTGTGATAGCTGTGTGTGTGTAATATAGCAGAGTGTGATAGCTGTGTGTGTAATATAGCAGAGTGTGATAGCTGTGTGTGTGTGTAATATAGCAGTGTGTGATAACTGTGTGTGTGTAATATAGCAGTGTGTGATAGCTGTGTGTGTGTAATATAGCAGTGTGTGATAGCTGTGTGTGTGTAATATAGCAGAGTGTGATAGCTGTGTGTGTGTAATATAGCAGAGTGTGATAGCTGTGTGTGTGTAATATAGCAGAGTGTGATAGCTGTGTGTGTGTGTAATATAGCAGAGTGTGATAGCTGTGTGTGTGTAATATAGCAGAGTGTGATAGCTGTGTGTGTGTGTAATATAGCAGAGTGTGATAGCTGTGTGTGTGTAATATAGCAGAGTGTGATAGCTGTGTGTGTGTAATATAGCAGTGTGTGATAGCTGTGTGTGTAATATAGCAGAGTGTGATAGCTGTGTGTGTGTAATATAGCAGTGTGTGATAGCTGTGTGTGTAATATAGCAGAGTGTGATAGCTGTGTGTGTGTAATATAGCAGTGTGTGATAGCTGTGTGTGTATAATATAGCAGAGTGTGATAGCTGTGTGTGTGTAATATAGCAGTGTGTGATAGCTGTGTGTGTGTAATATAGCAGAGTGTGATAGCTGTGTGTGTGTAATATAGCAGAGTGTGATAGCTGTGTGTGTAATATAGCAGAGTGTGATAGCTGTGTGTGTGTAATATAGCAGAGTGTGATAGCTGTGTGTGTAATATAGCAGAGTGTGATAGCTGTGTGTGTGTAATATAGCAGAGTGTGATAGCTGTGTGTGTAATATAGCAGAGTGTGATAGCTGTGTGTATAATATAGCAGAGTGTGATAGCTGTGTGTGTGTAATATAGCAGTGTGTGATAGCTGTGTGTGTGTAATATAGCAGAGTGTGATAGCTGTGTGTGTATAATATAGCAGAGTGTGATAGCTGTGTGTGTGTAATATAGCAGTGTGTGATAGCTGTGTGTGTGTAATATAGCAGTGTGTGATAGCTGTGTGTGTATAATATAGCAGAGTGTGATAGCTGTGTGTGTAATATAGCAGAGTGTGATAGCTGTGTGTGTGTAATATAGCAGTGTGTGATAGCTGTGTGTGTGTAATATAGCAGAGTGTGATAGCTGTGTGTGTGTAATATAGCAGAGTGTGATAGCTGTGTGTGTAATATAGCAGAGTGTGATAGCTGTGTGTGTATATAGCAGAGTGTGATAGCTGTGTGTGTGTAATATAGCAGAGTGTGATAGCTGTGTGTGTGTAATATAGCAGAGTGTGATAGCTGTGTGTGTGTAATATAGCAGTGTGTGATAGCTGTGTGTGTGTAATATAGCAGTGTGTGATAGCTGTGTGTGTAATATAGCAGAGTGTGATAGCTGTGTGTGTAATATAGCAGAGTGTGATAGCTGTGTGTGTGTAATATAGCAGAGTGTGATAGCTGTGTGTGTGTAATATAGCAGAGTGTGATAGCTGTGTGTGTGTAATATAGCAGAGTGTGATAGCTGTGTGTGTGTAATATAGCAGAGTGTGATAGCTGTGTGTGTGTATAATATAGCAGAGTGTGATAGCTGTGTGTGTAATATAGCAGAGTGTGATAGCTGTGTGTGTGTGTAATATAGCAGAGTGTGATAGCTGTGTGTGTGTAATATAGCAGAGTGTGATAGCTGTGTGTGTAATATAGCAGAGTGTGATAGCTGTGTGTGTGTAATATAGCAGAGTGTGATAGCTGTGTGTGTGTAATATAGCAGTGTGTGATAGCTGTGTGTGTATAATATAGCAGTGTGTGATAGCTGTGTGTGTGTAATATAGCAGAGTGTGATAGCTGTGTGTGTGTAATATAGCAGAGTGTGATAGCTGTGTGTGTGTAATATAGCAGAGTGTGATAGCTGTGTGTGTGTAATATAGCAGAGTGTGATAGCTGTGTGTGTGTGTAATATAGCAGAGTGTGATAGCTGTGTGTGTATAATATAGCAGAGTATGATAGCTGTGTGTGTGTAATATAGCAGAGTGTGATAGCTGTGTGTGTGTGTAATATAGCAGAGTGTGATAGCTGTGTGTGTGTAATATAGCAGAGTGTGATAGCTGTGTGTGTGTAATATAGCAGTGTGTGATAGCTGTGTGTGTATAATATAGCAGAGTGTGATAGCTGTGTGTGTGTGTAATATAGCAGTGTGTGATAGCTGTGTGTGTAATATAGCAGTGTGTGATAGCTGTGTGTGTAATATAGCAGTGTGTGATAGCTGTGTGTATAATATAGCAGTGTGTGATAGCTGTGTGTGTGTAATATAGCAGAGTGTGATAGCTGTGTGTATAATATAGCAGAGTGTGATAGCTGTGTGTGTGTAATATAGCAGAGTGTGATAGCTGTGTGTGTGTGTAATATAGCAGAGTGTGATAGCTGTGTGTGTAATATAGCAGTGTGTGATAGCTGTGTGTGTGTAATATAGCAGTGTGTGATAGCTGTGTGTGTGTGTAATATAGCAGAGTGTGATAGCTGTGTGTGTAATATAGCAGTGTGTGATAGCTGTGTGTGTGTAATATAGCAGTGTGTGATAGCTGTGTGTGTGTAATATAGCAGAGTGTGATAGCTGTGTGTGTAATATAGCAGAGTGTGATAGCTGTGTGTGTGTGTAATATAGCAGAGTGTGATAGCTGTGTGTGTGTATAATATAGCAGAGTGTGATAGCTGTGTGTGTGTAATATAGCAGAGTGTGATAGCTGTGTGTGTGTAATATAGCAGAGTGTGATAGCTGTGTGTGTATAATATAGCAGAGTGTGATAGCTGTGTGTGTGTAATATAGCAGAGTGTGATAGCTGTGTGTGTGTAATATAGCAGAGTGTGATAGCTGTGTGTGTGTGTAATATAGCAGAGTGTGATAGCTGTGTGTGTAATATAGCAGAGTGTGATAGCTGTGTGTGTATAATATAGCAGAGTGTGATAGCTGTGTGTGTGTAATATAGCAGTGTGTGATAGCTGTGTGTGTAATATAGCAGAGTGTGATAGCTGTGTGTGTGTAATATAGCAGAGTGTGATAGCTGTGTGTGTGTAATATAGCAGAGTGTGATAGCTGTGTGTGTAATATAGCAGAGTGTGATAGCTGTGTGTGTGTGTAATATAGCAGTGTGTGATAGCTGTGTGTGTGTAATATAGCAGAGTGTGATAGCTGTGTGTGTGTAATATAGCAGAGTGTGATAGCTGTGTGTGTATAATATAGCAGTGTGTGATAGCTGTGTGTGTGTGTAATATAGCAGAGTGTGATAGCTGTGTGTGTGTGTAATATAGCAGAGTGTGATAGCTGTGTGTGTATAATATAGCAGTGTGTGATAGCTGTGTGTGTGTAATATAGCAGAGTGTGATAGCTGTGTGTGTGTGTAATATAGCAGAGTGTGATAGCTGTGTGTGTATAATATAGCAGTGTGTGATAGCTGTGTGTGTGTAATATAGCAGAGTGTGATAGCTGTGTGTGTGTGTAATATAGCAGAGTGTGATAGCTGTGTGTGTATAATATAGCAGTGTGTGATAGCTGTGTGTGTGTAATATAGCAGAGTGTGATAGCTGTGTGTGTATAATATAGCAGTGTGTGATAGCTGTGTGTGTGTGTAATATAACAGAGTGTGATAGCTGTGTGTGTGTAATATAGCAGTGTGTGATAGCTGTGTGTGTGTAATATAGCAGAGTGTGATAGCTGTGTGTGTGTAATATAGCAGAGTGTGATAGCTGTGTGTGTGTAATATAGCAGTGTGTGATAGCTGTGTGTGTGTAATATAGCAGTGTGTGATAGCTGTGTGTATGTAATATAGCAGAGTGTGATAGCTGTGTGTGTGTAATATAGCAGAGTGTGATAGCTGTGTGTGTAATATAGCAGAGTGTGATAGCTGTGTGTGTGTAATATAGCAGTGTGTGATAGCTGTGTGTGTGTAATATAGCAGAGTGTGATAGCTGTGTGTGTGTAATATAGCAGAGTGTGATAGCTGTGTGTGTGTGTAATATAGCAGTGTGTGATAGCTGTGTGTGTGTAATATAGCAGTGTGTGATAGCTGTGTGTGTGTGTAATATAGCAGTGTGTGATAGCTGTGTGTGTGTAATATAGCAGAGTGTGATAGCTGTGTGTGTGTAATATAGCAGAGTGTGATAGCTGTGTGTGTGTAATATAGCAGTGTGTGATAGCTGTGTGTGTATAATATAGCAGAGTGTGATAGCTGTGTGTGTGTAATATAGCAGTGTGTGATAGCTGTGTGTGTGTAATATAGCAGTGTGTGATAGCTGTGTGTGTGTAATATAGCAGTGTGTGATAGCTGTGTGTGTGTAATATAGCAGAGTGTGATAGCTGTGTGTGTGTGTAATATAGCAGTGTGTGATAGCTGTGTGTGTGTAATATAGCAGAGTGTGATAGCTGTGTGTGTGTAATATAGCAGAGTGTGATAGCTGTGTGTGTGTAATATAGCAGAGTGTGATAGCTGTGTGTGTGTAATATAGCAGAGTGTGATAGCTGTGTGTGTGTGTAATATAGCAGTGTGTGATAGCTGTGTGTGTGTATAATATAGCAGAGTGTGATAGCTGTGTGTGTGTATAATATAGCAGAGTGTGATAGCTGTGTGTGTGTATAATATAGCAGAGTGTGATAGCTGTGTGTGTGTAATATAGCAGTGTGTGATAGCTGTGTGTGTGTAATATAGCAGAGTGTGATAGCTGTGTGTGTAATATAGCAGTGTGTGATAGCTGTGTGTGTGTAATATAGCAGAGTGTGATAGCTGTGTGTGTGTAATATAGCAGAGTGTGATAGCTGTGTGTGTGTGTAATATATCAGAGTGTGATAGCTGTGTGTGTGTGTAATATAGCAGAGTGTGATAGCTGTGTGTGTAATATAGCAGAGTGTGATAGCTGTGTGTGTGTAATATAGCAGAGTGTGATAGCTGTGTGTGTGTAATATAGCAGAGTGTGATAGCTGTGTGTGTGTGTAATATAGCAGAGTGTGATAGCTGTGTGTGTGTAATATAGCAGAGTGTGATAGCTGTGTGAGTGTAATATAGCAAAGTGTGATAGCTGTGTGTGTGTGTAATATAGCAGAGTGTGATAGCTGTGTGTGTGTATAATATAGCAGTGTGTGATAGCTGTGTGTGTGTAATATAGCAGTGTGTGATAGCTGTGTGTGTGTAATATAGCAGTGTGTGATAGCTGTGTGTGTAATATAGCAGAGTGCGATAGCTGTGTGTGTAATATAGCAGAGTGTGATAGCTGTGTGTGTGTGTAATATAGCAGAGTGTGATAGCTGTGTGTGTGTGTAATATAGCAGAGTGTGATAGCTGTGTGTGTATAATATAGCAGAGTGTGATAGCTGTGTGTGTGTAATATAGCAGAGTGTGATAGCTGTGTGTGTAATATAGCAGAGTGTGATAGCTGTGTGTGTAATATAGCAGAGTGTGATAGCTGTGTGTGTGTAATATAGCAGAGTGTGATAGCTGTGTGTGTGTAATATAGCAGTGTGTGATAACTGTGTGTGTGTGTAATATAGCAGTGTGTGATAGCTGTGTGTGTGTAATATAGCAGTGTGTGATAACTGTGTGTGTGTGTAATATAGCAGTGTGTGATAGCTGTGTGTGTAATATAGCAGAGTGTGATAGCTGTGTGTGTGTAATATAGCAGTGTGTGATAGCTGTGTGTGTAATATAGCAGAGTGTGATAGCTGTGTGTGTGTAATATAGCAGAGTGTGATAGCTGTGTGTGTGTAATATATCAGAGTGTGATAGCTGTGTGTGTGTGTAATATAGCAGAGTGTGATAGCTGTGTGTGTAATATAGCAGAGTGTGATAGCTGTGTGTGTGTAATATAGCAGAGTGTGATAGCTGTGTGTGTGTAATATAGCAGAGTGTGATAGCTGTGTGTGTGTGTAATATAGAGCAGTGTGTGATAGCTGTGTGTGTGTGGTATAATATAGCAGAGTGTGATAGCTGTGTGTGTGTATAATATAGCAGAGTGTGATAGCTGTGTGTGTAATATAGCAGTGTGTGATAGCTGTGTGTGTGTGTAATATAGCAGAGTGTGATAGCTGTGTGTATGTAATATAGCAGAGTGTGATAGCTGTGTGTGTAATATAGCAGTGTGTGATAGCTGTGTGTGTGTAATATAGCAGAGTGTGATAGCTGTGTGTGTGTAATATAGCAGAGTGTGATAGCTGTGTAGTGTGTAATATAGCAGAGTGTGATAGCTGTGTGTGTGTAATATAGCAGAGTGTGATAGCTGTGTGTGTGTATAATATAGCAGAGTGTGATAGCTGTGTGTGTAATATAGCAGTGTGTGATAGCTGTGTGTGTGTAATATAGCAGAGTGTGATAGCTGTGTGTGTGTAATATAGCAGTGTGTGATAGCTGTGTGTGTAATATAGCAGTGTGTGATAGCTGTGTGTGTGTAATATAGCAGTGTGTGATAGCTGTGTGTATAATATAGCAGAGTGTGATAGCTGTGTGTGTGTAATATAGCAGTGTGTGATAGCTGGTGTGTGTAATATAGCAGGAGTGGTGATAGCTGTGTGTGTGTAATATAGCAGAGTGTGATAGCTGTGTGTGTGTGTAATATAGCAGAGTGTGATAGCTGTGTGTGTATAATATAGCAGAGTGTGATAGCTGTGTGTGTGTAATATAGCAGTGTGTGATAGCTGTGTGTGTGTAATATAGCAGAGTGTGATAGCTGTGTGTGTAATATAGCAGAGTGTGATAGCTGTGTGTGTGTAATATAGCAGAGTGTGATAGCTGTGTGTGTGTAATATAGCAGAGTGTGATAGCTGTGTGTGTGTAATATAAGCAGAGTGTGATAGCTGTGTGTGTGTAATATAGCAGTGTGTGATAGCTGTGTGTGTGTAATATAGCAGAGTGTGATAGCTGTGTGTGTGTAATATAGCAGAGTGTGATAGCTGTGTGGTGTGTAATATAGCAGAGTGTGATAGCTGTGTGTGTGTAATATAGCAGTGTGTGATAGCTGTGTGTGTGTAATATAGCAGAGTGTGATAGCTGTGTGTGTGTAATATAGCAGAGTGTGATAGCTGTGTGTGTGTAATATAGCAGAGTGTGATAGCTGTGTGTGTGTAATATAGCAGAGTGTGATAGCTGTGTGTGTGTAATATAGCAGAGTGTGATAGCTGTGTGTGTGTAATATAGCAGAGTGTGATAGCTGTGTGTGTGTAATATAGCAGAGTGTGATAGCTGTGTGTGTGTAATATAGCAGAGTGTGATAGCTGTGTGTGTGTAATATAGCAGAGTGTGATAGCTGTGTGTGTGTAATATAGCAGTGTGTGATAGCTGTGTGTGTGTGTAATATAGCAGTGTGTGATAGCTGTGTGTGTGTAATATAGCAGAGTGTGATAGCTGTGTGTGTAATATAGCAGTGTGTGATAGCTGTGTGTGTAATATAGCAGAGTGTGATAGCTGTGTGTGTGTAATATAGCAGTGTGTGATAGCTGTGTGTGTGTAATATAGCAGAGTGTGATAGCTGTGTGTGTGTAATATAGCAGAGTGTGATAGCTGTGTGTGTGTAATATAGCAGAGTGTGATAGCTGTGTGTGTGTAATATAGCAGAGTGTGATAGCTGTGTGTGTGTAATATAGCAGTGTGTGATAGCTGTGTGTGTATAATATAGCAGAGTGTGATAGCTGTGTGTGTATAATATAGCAGTGTGTGATAGCTGTGTGTGTGTAATATAGCAGAGTGTGATAGCTGTGTGTGTAATATAGCAGAGTGTGATAGCTGTGTGTGTGTGTAATATAGCAGTGTGTGATAGCTGTGTGTGTGTGTAATATAGCAGAGTGTGATAGCTGTGTGTGTAATATAGCAGTGTGTGATAGCTGTGTGTGTATAATATAGCAGTGTGTGATAGCTGTGTGTGTGTGTAATATAGCAGAGTGTGATAGCTGTGTGTGTGTAATATAGCAGAGTGTGATAGCTGTGTGTGTGTAATATAGCAGAGTGTGATAGCTGTGTGTGTGTGTAATATAGCAGTGTGTGATAGCTGTGTGTGTGTGTAATATAGCAGAGTGTGATAGCTGTGTGTGTGTATAATATAGCAGTGTGTGATAGCTGTGTGTGTGTGTAATATAGCAGAGTGTGATAGCTGTGTGTGTGTGTAATATAGCAGAGTGTGATAGCTGTGTGTGTAATATAGCAGAGTGTGATAGCTGTGTGTGTGTGTAATATAGCAGTGTGTGATAGCTGTGTGTGTAATATAGCAGAGTGTGATAGCTGTGTGTGTGTAATATAGCAGAGTGTGATAGCTGTGTGTGTGTGTAATATAGCAGTGTGTGATAGCTGTGTGTGTGTAATATAGCAGAGTGTGATAGCTGTGTGTGTGTGTAATATAGCAGAGTGTGATAGCTGTGTGTGTGTAATATAGCAGAGTGTGATAGCTGTGTGTGTAATATAGCAGAGTGTGATAGCTGTGTGTGTGTAATATAGCAGTGTGTGATAGCTGTGTGGTGTAATATAGCAGAGTGTGATAGCTGTGTGTGTGTGTAATATAGCAGAGTGTGATAGCTGTGTGTGTGTAATATAGCAGAGTGTGATAGCTGTGTGTGTGTAATATAGCAGTGTGTGATAGCTGTGTGTGTGTAATATAGCAGTGTGTGATAGCTGTGTGTGTGTAATATAGCAGAGTGTGATAGCTGTGTGTGTGTAATATAGCAGAGTGTGATAGCTGTGTGTGTGTAATATAGCAGAGTGTGATAGCTGTGTGTGTGTAATATAGCAGAGTGTGATAGCTGTGTGTGTGTAATATAGCAGTGTGTGATAGCTGTGTGTGTGTAATATAGCAGAGTGTGATAGCTGTGTGTGTGTAATATAGCAGAGTGTGATAGCTGTGTGTGTGTAATATAGCAGAGTGTGATAGCTGTGTGTGTGTAATATAGCAGAGTGTGATAGCTGTGTGTGTTTAATATAGCAGAGTGTGATAGCTGTGTGTGTGTAATATAGCAGAGTGTGATAGCTGTGTGTGTGTAATATAGCAGAGTGTGATAGCTGTGTGGTGTGTAATATAGCAGTGTGTGATAGCTGTGTGTGTGTAATATAGCAGAGTGTGATAGCTGTGTGTGTGTAATATAGCAGAGTGTGATAGCTGTGTGTGTGTAATATAGCAGAGTGTGATAGCTGGTGTGTGTAATATAGCAGAGTGTGATAGCTGTGTGTGTGTAATATATCAGAGTGTGATAGCTGTGTGTGTGTAATATAGCAGTGTGTGATAGCTGTGTGTGTGTAATATAGCAGTGTGTAATAGCTGTGTGTGTGTAATATAGCAGAGTGTGATAGCTGTGTGTGTGTAATATAGCAGAGTGTGATAGCTGTGTGTGTGTAATATAGCAGAGTGTGATAGCTGTGTGTGTGTAATATAGCAGAGTGTGATGCTGTGTGTGTGTAATATAGCAGAGTGTGATAGCTGTGTGTGTGTAATATAGCAGAGTGTGATAGCTGTGTGTGTGTAATATAGCAGTGTGTGATAGCTGTGTGTGTGTAATATAGCAGAGTGTGATAGCTGTGTGTGTGTAATATAGCAGAGTGTGATAGCTGTGTGTGTGTAATATAGCAGAGTGTGATAGCTGTGTGTGTGTGTAATATAGCAGAGTGTGATAAGCTGTGTGTGTGTAATATAGCAGAGTGTGATAGCTGTGTGTGTGTAATATAGCAGAGTGTGATAGCTGTGTGTTTGTAATATAGCAGAGTGTGATAGCTGTGTGTGTGTAATATAGCAGAGTGTGATAGCTGTGTGTGTGTAATATAGCAGAGTGTGACTAGCTGTGTGATGTGTAATATAGCAGTGTGTGATAGCTGTGTGTGTGTAATATAGCAGAGTGTGATAGCTGTGTGTGTGTAATATAGCAGAGTGTGATAGCTGTGTGTGTAATATAGCAGAGTGTGATAGCTGTGTGTGTGTGATATAGCAGAGTGTGATAGCTGTGTGTGTAATATAGCAGAGTGTGATAGCTGTGTGTGTGTGTAATATAGCAGAGTGTGATAGCTGTGTGTGTGTAATATAGCAGAGTGTGATAGCTGTGTGTGTAATATAGCAGAGTGTGATAGCTGTGTGTGTGTGTAATATAGCAGAGTGTGATAGCTGGTGTGTGTAATATAGCAGAGTGTGATAGCTGTGTGTGTGTAATATAGCAGAGTGTGATAGCTGTGTGTGTGTAATATAGCAGAGTGTGATAGCTGTGTGTGTGATATAGCAGAGTGTGATAGCTGTGTGTGTATAATATAGCAGTGTGTGATAGCTGTGTTGTGTGTAATATAGCAGAGTGTGATAGCTGTGTGTGTAATATAGCAGTGTGTGATAGCTGTGTGTGTAATATAGCAGAGTGTGATAGCTGTGTGTGTGTAATATAGCAGAGTGTGATAGCTGTGTGTGTGTAATATAGCAGTGTGTGATAGCTGTGTGTGTGTAATATAGCAGAGTGTGATAGCTGTGTGTGTGTAATATAGCAGAGTGTGATAGCTGTGTGTGTGTAATATAGCAGAGTGTGATAGCTGTGTGTGTGTAATATAGCAGAGTGTGATAGCTGTGTGTGTGTAATATAGCAGAGTGTGATAGCTGTGTGTGTAATATAGCAGTGTGTGATAGCTGTGTGTGTGTAATATAGCAGAGTGTGATAGCTGTGTGTGTGTAATATAGCAGTGTGTGATAGCTGTGTGTGTGTGTAATATAGCAGTGTGTGATAGCTGTGTGTGTGTAATATAGCAGAGTGTGATAGCTGTGTGTATAATATAGCAGAGTGTGATAGCTGTGTGTGTGTAATATAGCAGTGTGTGATAGCTGTGTGTGTAATATAGCAGAGTGTGATAGCTGTGTGTGTGTAATATAGCAGAGTGTGATAGCTGTGTGTGTGTGTAATATAGCAGAGTGTGATAGGCTGTGTGTGTGTCTAATATAGCCAGATAGTGTGATAGAGTGTGTGTGTAATATAGCAGTGTGTATATAGCAAGTGTGATAGCTGTGTGTGTACATATAGCAGTGTGTGATAGAACTGTGTGTGTGTAATATAGCAGAGTGTGATAGCTGTGTGTGTGTAAATATAGCAGAGTGTGATAGCTGTGTGTGTAATATAGGCAGAGTGTGATAGCTGTGTGTGTGTGTAATATAGACAGATGTGTGATAGTGTGTGTGTGTAATATAGCAGAGTGTGATAGCTGAGTGTGTGTAATATAGCAAGAGTGTCGATAGCTGTGTGTGTGTAAAATCAGCAGAGTGTGATATCTGTGTGTGTGTGAAATATAGAAACAGAGTGTGATAGCTGTGTGTGTGTAATATAGCAGAGTGTGATAGCTCTGCTGTGTGTGCTAATATCGCAGAGTGTGATAGCTGTGTGTGTGTAATATAGCAGAGTGTGATAGTGCTGTGTGTTGTAATATAGCAGAGTGTGATAGCTGTGTGTGTGTAATATAGCAGAGTGTGATAGCTGTGTGTGTGTAATATAGCAGAGTGTGATAGCTGTGTGTGTGTAATATAGCAGAGTGTGATAGCTGTGTGTGTGTAATATAGCAGAGTGTGATAGCTGTGTGTGTAATATAGCAGAGTGTGATAGCTGTGTGTGTGTAATATAGCAGAGTGTGATAGCTGTGTGTGTGTAATATAGCAGAGTGTGATAGCTGTGTGTGTGTAATATAGCAGAGTGTGATAGCTGTGTGTGTGTAATATAGCAGAGTGTGATAGCTGTGTGTGTGTAATATAGCAGAGTGTGATAGCTGTGTGTGTGTAATATAGCAGTGTGTGATAGCTGTGTGTGTGTAATATAGCAGTGTGTGATAGCTGTGTGTGTGTAATATAGCAGAGTGTGATAGCTGTGTGTGTGTAATATAGCAGTGTGTGATAGCTGTGTGTGTAATATAGCAGAGTGTGATAGCTGTGTGTGTGTAATATAGCAGTGTGTGATAGCTGTGTGTGTGTAATATAGCAGAGTGTGATAGCTGTGTGTGTGTAATATAGCAGAGTGTGATAGCTGTGTGTGTGTGTAATATAGCAGAGTGTGATAGCTGGTGTGTGTGTAATATAGCAGAGTGTGATAGCTGTGTGTGTAATATAGCAGAGTGTAGATAGCTGTGTGTGTGTGATAATATAGCAGAGTGTGATAGCTGTGTGTGTATAATATAGCAGTGTGTGATAGCTGTGTGTGTGTAATATAGCAGAGTGTGATAGCTGTGTGTGTGTAATATAGCAGAGTGTGTATAGCTGTGTGTGTGTGTAATATAAGCAGGTGTGTGATAGCTGTGTGTGTGTGTAATATAGCAGAGTGTGATAGCTGTGTGTGTAATATAGCAGTGTGTGATAGCTGTGTGTGTAATATAGCAGTGTGTGATAGCTGTGTGTGTGTGTAATATAGCAGGAGTGTGATTAGCTGTGTGTGTGTAATATAGCTGAGTGTGATAGCTGTGTGTGTGTAATATAGGCAGAGTGTGATAGCTGTGTGTTGGCGTGTAATATAGCAGTGTGTGATAGCTGTGTCGTGTCGTGTAATATAGCAATGAGTGTGATAGCTGTGTGTGTGGTATAATATAGCAGTGTGTGTGATAGCTGTGTGTGTGTGTAATATAGCAGAGTGTGATAGCTGTGTGTGTGTAATATAGCAGAGTGTGATAGCTGTGTGTGTAATATAGCAGAGTGTGATAGCTGTGTGTGTAATATAGCAGTGTGTGATAGCTGTGTGTGTAATATAGCAGAGTGTGATAGCTGTGTGTGTGTGTAATATAGCAGTGTGTGATAGCTGTGTGTGTAATATAGCAGAGTGTGATAGCTGTGTGTGTAATATAGCAGAGTGTGATAGCTGTGTGTGTGTGTAATATAGCAGTGTGTGATAGCTGTGTGTGTAATATAGCAGAGTGTGATAGCTGTGTGTGTGTGTAATATAGCAGAGTGTGATAGCTGTGTGTGTGTAATATAGCAGAGTGTGATAGCTGTGTGTGTGTAATATAGCAGTGTGTGATAGCTGTGTGTGTGTGTAATATAGCAGTGTGTGATAGCTGTGTGTGTGTAATATAGCAGAGTGTGATAGCTGTGTGTGTGTAATATAGCAGTGTGTGATAGCTGTGTGTGTGTAATATAGCAGAGTGTGATAGCTGTGTGTGTGTAATATAGCAGAGTGTGATAGCTGTGTGTGTGTGTAATATAGCAGTGTGTGATAGCTGTGTGTGTGTAATATAGCAGAGTGTGATAGCTGTGTGTGTGTAATATAGCAGAGTGTGATAGCTGTGTGTGTGTAATATAGCAGTGTGTGATAGCTGTGTGTGTAATATAGCAGAGTGTGATAGCTGTGTGTGTGTAATATAGCAGTGTGTGATAGCTGTGTGTGTGTAATATTAGCAGAGTGTGATAGCTGTGTGTGTGTAATATAGCAGAGTGTGATAGCTGTGTGTGTGTGTAATATAGCAGAGTGTGATAGCTGTGTGTGTAATATAGCAGAGTGTGATAGCTGTGTGTGTGTATAATATATCAGAGTGTAATAGCTGTGTGTGTGTAATATAGCAGAGTGTGATAGCTGTGTGTGTAATATAGCAGAGTGTGATAGCTGTGTGTGTAATATAGCAGTGTGTGATAGCTGTGTGTGTGTAATATAGCAGAGTGTGATAGCTGTGAGTGTGTAATATAGCAGAGTGTGATAGCTGTGTGTGTGTAATATAGCAGTGTGTGATAGCTGTGTGTGTAATATAGCAGTGTGTGATAGCTGTGTGTGTGTAATATAGCAGAGTGTGATAGCTGTGTGTGTGTAATATAGCAGAGTGTGATAGCTGTGTGTGTAATATAGCAGTGTGTGATAGCTGTGTGTGTGTATAATATATCAGAGTGTGATAGCTGTGTGTGTGTAATATAGCAGAGTGTGATAGCTGTGTGTGTGTAATATAGCAGTGTGTGATAGCTGTGTGTGTAATATAGCAGTGTGTGATAGCTGTGTGTGTGTAATATAGCAGAGTGTGATAGCTGTGTGTGTGTTAATATAGCAGAGTGTGATAGCTGTGTGCTGTAATATAGCAGAGTGTGATAGCTGTGTGTGTGTAATATAGCAGAGTGTGATAGCTGTGTGTGTGTAATATAGCAGAGTGTGATAGCTGTTCTGTGTAATATAGCAGAGTGTGATAGCTGTGTGTGTTGTAATATAGCAGAGTGTGATAGCTGTGTGTGTGTAATATGGCAGAGTGTGATAGCCTGTGTGTGTATATATAGCAGTGTGTGATAGCCTGTGTGTGCTATAATATAGCAGTGTGTGATCGCTGTGTGTGTGTACTATAGCAGAGCTCGTTGATAGCTGTGTGTGTGTAATATAGCAGAGTGTGATAAGCTGTGTGTGTGTAATATAGCAGAGTGTGATAGCTGTGTGTGTGTGTAATATAGCAGAGCTGTGATAGCTGTGTAGTGTAATATAGCAGTGTGTGATAGCTGTGTGTGTGTGATGAATATAGCAGAGTGTGATAGCTGTGTGTGTGTAATATAGCAGAGTGTGATAGCTGTGTGTGTGTAATATAGCAGAGTGTGATAGCTGTGTGTGTGTATAATATAGCAGTGTGTGAGATAGCTGTGTGTGTGTAATATAGCAGAGTGGATAGCTTGTGTGTGTAATATAGCAGTGTGGTGATAGCTGGTGTGTGTATAATATAGCAGGAGTGTGATAGAGTTGTCTGTGTGTGTAATATAGCAGAGTGTGATAGCTGTGTGTGTGTAATATAGCAGTGTGTGATAGCTGTGTGTATGTAATATAGCAGAGTGTGAGTAGCTGTGTGGTGTGTGTAGATATATCAGAGGTGTGATAGGCTGTGTGTGTGTAATATAGCAGAGTGTGATAGCTGTGTGTGTGTAATATAGCAGAGTGTGATAGCTGTGTGTGTGTAATATAGCAGAGTGTGATAGCTGTGTGTGTGTAATATAGCCGAGGTGTGATAGGCTGTGTGTGTGTAATATAGCAGAGTGTATAGCTGTGTGTGTGTAATATAGGCAGAGGTGTGATAGGTGTGGTGTGTGTAATATAGCAGAGTGTGATAGCTGTGTGTGTGTAATATAGCAGAGTGTGATAGCTGTGTGTGTGTAATATAGCAGTGTGTGATAGCTGTGTGTGTGTAATATAGAAGAGTGTGATAGCTGTGTGTGTGTAATATAGCAGTGTGTGATAGCTGTGTGTGTGTAATATAGCAGAGTGTGATAGCTGTGTGTGTGTAATATAGCAGAGTGTGATAGCTGTGTGTTGTAATATAGCGACTGTGTGATAGCTGTGTGTGTGTAATATAGCAGTGTGTGATAGCTGTGTGTGTAATATAGCAGAGTGTGATAGCTGTGTGTGTAATATAGCAGAGTGTGATAGCTGTGTGTGTAATATAGCAGAGTGTGATAGCTGTGTGTGTGTAATATAGCAGAGTGTGATAGCTGTGTGTGTGTAATATAGCAGAGTGTGATAGATGTGTGTGTGTAATATAGCAGAGTGTGATAGCTGTGTGTGTGTAATATAGCAGAGTGTGATAGCTGTGTGTGTGTAATATAGCAGAGTGTGATAGCTGTGTGTGTGAAGTATAGCAGTTGTGTGATAGGCTGTGGTGTGTAAGTATAGCGAGTGTGTGATAGCTGGTGTGTGTAATATAGCAGTGTGTGATAGCTGTGTGTGTGTAATATAGCAGAGTGTGATAGCTGTGCGGTGTAATATAGCAGAGTGTGATAGCTGTGTGTGTGTAATATAGCAGTGTGTGATAGCTGTGTGTGTGTAATATAGCAGAGTGTGATAGCTGTGTGTGTGTAATATAGCAGAGTGTGATAGCTGTGTGTGTGTAATATAGCAGAGTGTGATAGCTGTGTGTGTGTAATATAGCAGAGTGTGATAGCTGTGTGTGTATAATATAGCAGAGTGTGATAGCTGTGTGTGTGTAATATAGCAGTGTGTGATAGCTGTGTGTGTAGTAATATAGCAGAGTGTGATAGCTGTGTGTGTGTAATATAGCAGAGTGTGATAGCTGTGTGTGTTTAATATAGCAGAGTGTGATAGCTGTGTGTGTGTAATATAGCAGAGTGTGATAGCTGTGTGTGTGTAATATAGCAGTGTGTGATAGCTGTGTGTGTGTAATATAGCAGAGTGTGATAGCTGTGTGTGTGTAATATAGCAGAGTGTGATAGCTGTGTGTGTGTAATATAGCAGAGTGTGATAGCTGTGTGTGTGTAATATAGCAGAGTGTGATAGCTGTGTGTGTGTAATATAGCAGAGTGTGATAGCTGTGTGTGTGTGTAATATAGCAGAGTGTGATAGCTGTGTGTGTGTAATATAGCAGAGTGTGATAGCTGTGTGTGTAATATAGCAGAGTGTGATAGCTGTGTGTGTGTAATATAGCAGAGTGTGATAGCTGTGTGTGTAATATAGCAGAGTGTGATAGCTGTGTGTGTGTAATATAGCAGAGTGTGATAGCTGTGTGTGTGTGTAATATAGCAGAGTGTGATAGCTGTGTGTGTGTAATATAGCAGAGTGTGATAGCTGTGTGTGTGTAATATAGCAGAGTGTGATAGCTGTGTGTGTATAATATAGCAGAGTGTGATAGCTGTGTGTGTGTAATATAGCAGAGTGTGATAGCTGTGTGTGTGTAATATAGCAGAGTGTGATAGCTGTGTGTGTGTAATATAGCAGAGTGTGATAGCTGTGTGTGTGTAATATAGCAGAGTGTGATAGCTGTGTGTGTGTAATATAGCAGAGTGTGATAGCTGTGTGTGTATAATATAGCAGTGTGTGATAGCTGTGTGTGTGTGTAATATAGCAGAGTGTGATAGCTGTGTGTGTAATATAGCAGAGTGTGATAGCTGTGTGTGTGTAATATAGCAGAGTGGTGATAGCTGGTGTGTCATTATAGCTTGTGTGTATATAGCAGAGTGTGTTAGCTGTGGTGTGTAATATCGCAGTGTGTGATAGCTGTGTGTGTGTAATATAGCAGAGAGTGATAGCTGTGTGTGTGTGTAATATAT
Organism: Bombina bombina; assembly: GCF_027579735.1. Classification (NCBI taxonomy): domain Eukaryota; kingdom Metazoa; phylum Chordata; class Amphibia; order Anura; family Bombinatoridae; genus Bombina; species Bombina bombina. The sequence continues at coordinate 140,001,418 of NC_069510.1, forward strand.
CAGCAGTCGTGTAGATAGCTGTGTGTGTGTAATATAGCAGAGTGTGATAGCTGTGTGTGGTGTAATATAAGCAGAGTGTGCTAGCTGTGTGTGTAATATAGCAGAGTGTGATAGCTGTGTAGTGTGTGTAATATAGCAGAGTGTGATAGCTGTGTGTGTGTAATATAGCAGAGGTGTGAATAAGCTGAGGTAGTGCTCGTAAATATAGCAGAGTGTGATAGCTGTGTGTGTGTGAATATAGCAGAGTGTGATCGCTGTGTGTGTGTAATATAGCAGAGTGTGATAGCTGTGTGTGTGTGAAATATAGCAGAGTGTGATAGCTGTGTGTGTGTGTAATATAGCAGAGTGTGATAGCTGTGTGTGTGTAATATAGCAGAGTGTGATAGCTGTGTGTGTGTAATATAGCAGAGTGTGATAGCTGTGTGTGTGTAATATAGCAGAGTGTGATAGCTGTGTGTGTGTAATATAGCAGAGTGTGATAGCTGTGTGTGTGTAATATAGCAGAGTGTGATAGCTGTGTGTGTAATATAGCAGAGTGTGATAGCTGTGTGTGTGTAATATAGCAGAGTGTGATAGCTGTGTGTGTGTATAATATAGCAGAGTGTGATAGCTGTGTGTGTGTAATATAGCAGTGTGTGATAGCTGTGTGTGTGTAATATAGCAGAGTGTGATAGCTGTGTGTGTGTAATATAGCAGAGTGTGATAGCTGTGTGTGTAATATAGCAGAGTGTGATAGCTGTGTGTGTGTGTAATATAGCAGAGTGTGATAGCTGTGTGTGTGTGTAATATAGCAGAGTGTGATAGCTGTGTGTGTAAATATAGCAAGGTTGTGATAGCTGTGTGTGTGTGTAATATAGCAGAGTGTGATAGCTGTGTGTGTGTGTAATATAGCAGTGTGTGATAGCTGTGTGTGTGTAATATAGCAGTGTGTGATAGCTGTGTGTGTGTAATATAGCAGTGTGGGATAGCTGTGTGTGTGTAATATAGCAGTGTGTGATAGCTGTGTGTGTGTAATATAGCAGAGTGTGATAGCTGTGTGTGTGTAATATAGCAGAGTGTGATAGCTGTGTGTGTGTAATATAGCAGTGTGTGATAGCTGTGTGTGTGTAATATAGCAGAGTGTGATAGCTGTGTGTGTGTAATATAGCAGAGTGTGATAGCTGTGTGTGTGTAATATAGCAGTGTGGGATAGCTGTGTGTGTGTAATATAGCAGAGTGTGATAGCTGTGTGTGTAATATAGCAGTGTGTGATAGCTGTGTGTGTGTAATATAGCAGAGTGTGATAGCTGTGTGTGTGTAATATAGCAGAGTGTGATAGCTGTGTGTGTGTAATATAGCAGTGTGGGATAGCTGTGTGTGTGTAATATAGCAGAGTGTGATAGCTGTGTGTGTAATATAGCAGTGTGTGATAGCTGTGTGTGTAATATAGCAGAGTGTGATAGCTGTGTGTGTGTGTAATATAGCAGTGTGTGATAGCTGTGTGTGTGTAATATAGCAGTGTGTGATAGCTGTGTGTGTGTAATATAGCAGTGTGGGATAGCTGTGTGTGTGTAATATAGCAGTGTGTGATAGCTGTGTGTGTGTAATATAGCAGAGTGTGATAGCTGTGTGTGTAATATAGCAGAGTGTGATAGCTGTGTGTGTAATATAGCAGTGTGTGATAGCTGTGTGTGTGTAATATAGCAGAGTGTGATAGCTGTGTGTGTGTAATATAGCAGAGTGTGATAGCTGTGTGTGTGTAATATAGCAGTGTGGGATAGCTGTGTGTGTGTAATATAGCAGAGTGTGATAGCTGTGTGTGTAATATAGCAGTGTGTGATAGCTGTGTGTGTGTAATATAGCAGAGTGTGATAGCTGTGTGTGTAATATAGCAGAGTGTGATAGCTGTGTGTGTGTAATATAGCAGTGTGTGATAGCTGTGTGTGTAATATAGCAGAGTGTGATAGCTGTGTGTGTGTGTAATATAGCAGTGTGTGATAGCTGTGTGTGTAATATAGCAGAGTGTGATAGCTGTGTGTGTGTGTAATATAGCAGTGTGTGATAGCTGTGTGTGTAATATAGCAGAGTGTGATAGCTGTGTGTGTGTGTAATATAGCAGTGTGTGATAGCTGTGTGTGTAATATAGCAGAGTGTGATAGCTGTGTGTGTGTAATATAGCAGAGTGTGATAGCTGTGTGTGTGTAATATAGCAGAGTGTGATAGCTGTGTGTGTGTAATATAGCAGTGTGGGATAGCTGTGTGTAATATAGCAGAGTGTGATAGCTGTGTGTGTGTAATATGGCAGAGTGTGATAGCTGTGTGTGTGTGTAATATAGCAGAGTGTGATAGCTGTGTGTGTGTAATATAGCAGAGTGTGATAGCTGTGTGTGTGTAATATAGCAGAGTGTGATAGCTGTGTGTGTGTAATATAGCAGAGTGTGATAGCTGTGTGTGTGTATAATATATCAGAGTGTAATAGCTGTGTGTGTGTGTAATATAGCAGAGTGTGATAGCTGTGTGTGTGTAATATAGCAGAGTGTGATAGCTGTGTGTGTATAATATAGCAGAGTGTGATAGCTGTGTGTGTGTATAATATATCAGAGTGTAATAGCTGTGTGTGTGTAATATAGCAGTGTGTGATAGCTGTGTGTGTGTGTAATATATCAGAGTGTGATAGCTGTGTGTGTGTGTAATATAGCAGAGTGTGATAGCTGTGTGTGTGTGTAATATAGCAGAGTGTGATAGCTGTGTGTGTGTAATATAGCAGTGTGTGATAGCTGTGTGTGTGTGTAATATAGCAGAGTGTGATAGCTGTGTGTGTGTAATATAGCAGAGTGTGATAGCTGTGTGTGTAATATAGCAGAGTGTGATAGCTGTGTGTGTGTGTAATATAGCAGAGTGTGATAGCTGTGTGTGTGTGTAATATAGCAGAGTGTGATAGCTGTGTGTGTGTAATATAGCAGAGTGTGATAGCTGTGTGTGTGTAATATAGCAGAGTGTGATAGCTGTGTGTGTGTGTAATATAGCAGAGTGTGATAGCTGTGTGTGTGTAATATAGCAGAGTGTGATAGCTGTGTGTGTGTGTAATATAGCAGAGTGTGATAGCTGTGTGTGTGTAATATAGCAGAGTGTGATAGCTGTGTGTGTGTGTAATATAGCAGAGTGTGATAGCTGTGTGTGTGTAATATAGCAGAGTGTGATAGCTGTGTGTGTAATATAGCAGAGTGTGATAGCTGTCTGTGTAATATAACACTGTACAGTAGCGATGCACATGTAGAAAATAGCAGCGTGTGTCAGCTGTGTGTGTAATATAACAATGTCCCAGATTACAAGTTGTGCGGTACCGCATTTTCTCATTCCCCATTGAAGTCTATGGAGAAAAACCTAACACCCTAACATAAACCCCTAGTCTAATAACCCCTAAACCACCATCCCCCCACATCACCAACACTAAATAAACTCATTAACCTCTAAACTGCTGCCTCCCCACCTGCTGCCTCCCCACATCACCAACCCTAAATAAATCTATTAACCCCTAAACCACCAACCCCCCACATCGCCAACACTAAATAAATCTATTGACCTCTAAACTGCTGCCTCCCCACATCGCCAACACTAAATAAACTCAGTAAACTCTACACCACCATCCCCCCACATCGCCAACCCTAAATAAATCTATTAACCCCTAAACTGCCGTCCCCCCATCTCGCCAACCCTAAATAAATATATTAACCCCTAAACCACCATCCCCCCACATCGCCAACACTAAACTGCTGCCTCCCCACATCGCCAACACTAAATAAACTCAGTAAACTCTACACCACCATCCCCCCACATCGCCAACCCTAAATAAATCTATTAACCCCTAAACTGCCGTCCCCCCATATCGCCAACCTTAAATAAATCTATTAACCCCTAAACCACCATCCCCCCACATCGCCAACACTAAACTGCTGCCTCCCCACATCGCTAACACTAAATAAACTTAGTAAACTCTAAACCACCGTCCTCCCACATCGCCAACCCTAAATAAATCCATTAACCCCTAAACTGCTGCCCCCCACATCGCCTTTGCTAAATAAACCTATTAACTCCTAAACTGCTGGCCCCCCACATCGCGACTCCATAAATAAATGTATTCACCCCTAATCCGCCATCCCCCCACATCACGAGAAACTAAATTAACTATTAACCCCTAAACCTAACACCCCCTAACTTTAAATTAAAGTTACAATATAACTACCTTAAAATAAATAAAAAACTTACCTGTGGAATAAAAAAAAACTAAGCTTAAACTATGACAAAACCTAAGATTATTTAAAAAAAAAAAAAGATACCAAAAAACTAAAATGTAAAACTCCTAACACTGCGAAAAAAAATAAAACCTATCATTACAAAAGATAACAAACTCTAAAATTACACAAAATAACAAAAACTAAAATTACAGAAAAAAACAAACAAAATTATCCAAAATACAAAGATATTCCTAATCTAATAACCCGTTTAAAATACAAAGATATTCCTAATCTAATAACCCGTTTAAAATAAAAAGATATTCCTAATCTAATAACCCGTTTAAAATAAAAAGATATTCCTAATCTAATAACCCGTTTAAAATAAAAAGATATTCCTAATCTAATAACCGTTTAAAATAAAAAGATATTCCTAATCTAATAACCCGTTTAAAATAAAAAAGATATTCCTAATCTAATAACCCGTTTAAAATAAAAAAGCCACCCAAAATATAAACTAACAATAAACTAACAATAGCTCTTAAAATGGCATTTTGCAGGGCATTGCCCTAAAGAAAACAGCCCTTTTACACAAAAAATACAGTCCCACCAAACAGTACAATACCCAAGCCCCCAAAATAAATAAAAAAAAAAACAACTTATCTACCAATTTCCCCTAAAGGGGCATTTGTATGGGCATTGCCCTTCGAAGGGCAATCAGCTCTTTAAGTGCCCATGTACATAAAAAGCCCTAATCTTAAAAAAAAACACCCCCCAAAAAAAAAACTAGCACTAACCCAAAAATAGGTACTCACTATTCATGAAGTCCTGCGGCGAAGATCTTCTTCCAGGTGGCTCCATCTTTATCCTGGTGGTGCGGAGTGGAGTCAGATCAGCAGTCATCTGACATGGAGGGTCCTCTTCATGCGATTGTCCGCCGCACACTGAAGATGTGTGTGTGTGTGGGTATAGGAGTGTGATAGAGTTGTCTGTGCATGTGGGTATAGGAGTGTGATAGAGTTGTCTGTGTATGTGCGTATGGGTGTAGGAGTGTGATAGTGTTGTCTGTGTGTGTGGGTATAGAAGTGGGATAGAGTTGTCTGTGTGTGTGGGTATAGGAGTGTGATAGTATTGTCTGTGCGTGTGGGTATAGGAGTGTGATAGAGTTGTCTGTGTGTGGGTATAGGAGTGTGATAGAGTTGTCTGTGCGTGTGGGTTTAGGAGTGTGATAGAGCTGTCTGTGTATGTGCGTGTGGGTATAGGAGTGTGATAGTATTGTCTGTGTGTGTGGGTATAGGAGTGTGATAGGGTTGTGTGTGTGTGTGGGTATAGGAGTGTGATAGAGTTGTCTGTGCATGTGGGTATAGGAGTGTGATAGAGTTATCTGTGTATGTGCATGTGGGTATAGGAGTGTGATAGTGTTGTCTGTGTGTGTGGGTATAGAAGAGTGATAGGGTTGTGTGTGTGTGTGTATAGGAGTGTGATAGAGTTGTGTGTGTGTGTGGTATTGGAGTGTGATAGAGTTGTCTGTGTATGTGCGTGTGGGTATAGGAGTGTGATATAATGGTCTGTGTATGTGTGTGTGGGTATAAGAGTGTGATAGAGTTGTGTGTGTGTGGGTATAGGAGTGTGATAGAGTTGTCTGTGTATGTGTGTGTGGGTATAGGAGTGTGATAGAGTTGTCTGTGCATGTGCGTGGGTATATGAGTGTGATAGAGTTGTCTGTGCATGTGGGTATTGGAGTGTGATGGAGTTATCTGTGTATCTGCGTGTGGGTATAGGAGTGTGATAGAGTTGTGTGTGTGTGGACATAGGAGTGTGATAGAGTTGTCTGTGTTTGTGGGCATAGGAGTGTGATAGAGTTGTCTGTGTGTGTGGGTATAGGAGTGTGATAGTGTTGTCTGTGTGTGTGGGTTTAGGAGTGTGATAGAGTTGTCTGTGTGTGTGCGTGTGGTATAGGAGTGTGATAGAGTTGTGTGTGTGTGTGGGCATAGGAGTGTGATAGAGTTGTCTGTGTGTGTGGGTATAGGAGTGTGATAGTGTTGTCTGTGTGTGTGGGTTTAGGAGTGTGATAGAGTTGTCTGTGTGTGTGCGTGTGGTATAGGAGTGTGATAGTGTTGTCTGTGTGTGTGCATGTGGTATAGGAGTGTGATAGAGTTGTGTGTGTGTGGGCATAGGAGTGTGATAGAGTTGTCTGTGTGTGTGGGTATAGGAGTGTGATAGTGTTGTCTGTGTGTGTGGGTTTAGGAGTGGGATAGAGTTGTCTGTGTGTGTGCCTGTGGTATAGGAGTGTGATAGAGTTGTGTGTGTGTGGGTATAGGAGTGTGATAGCGTTGTCTGTGTATATGCGTGTAGGAGTATGATAGAGGCTATGTGTTTTTGCAGCCTCTGCACTGTCGGCAGAAGCACAGCCGATCAGCATGCACCCAACTTTCAGGTCTAGGGCTGGGTGCCGGCGGGAGTGATACAGCAGCAGTGAGGACTGGAGTCACGTGTGGGACCGTGAGGCGGAGTCGACTATCACAGTGCAGTGAATGAAGAACTGAAGTTCTAGACTGTCACTCTCAGTGCCGAGCCGTTACCGCCCGTAACTAGCAGCTAGTGAGTCTATAACAAGCCATCGACGATGACTAAGTGATGCACAGTTGCTGTTGTGTGTGTTGAAGCTGAGCTGACACACTGATTCTAGCTACTAGTAGAGTGTTAGGCTTAGGTAGGTCTCTTTGATTAAGAAAAATTTTTAAAGCCAGAAGAATGTGTACCAAATGCACTGATTTTACTATAGATTACAAAGACCATATTCTGGCTTTAAAAAATTTATCACCAGAAGAAATTGACAAGGAGGAAGTTATGCCGTCTAACTCTCCCCACGTGTCAGATCCTATAAATCCCGCTCAGGGGACGCCAAGTACATCTAGCGCGCCCATTGCGTATACCTTGCAAGACATGGCGGCAGTTATGAATCATACCCTTACAGAGGTATTATCTAAACTGCCAGGATTGCAAGGAAAGCGTGACAGCTCTGGGACTAGAATAAATACAGAGCTCTCTGACGCTTTAGTAGCTATCTCTGATAAACCCTCACAATGTACTGAAGCAGAAGCAGGGGAGCTTCAATCTGTGGGTGATTTTTCTGACTCAGGGAAGATACTTCAATCTGATTCTGATATGTCTACATTTAAATTTAAGCTTGAACACCTCCGCGTATTGCTCAGGGAGGTTTTAGCAACTCTGGACAACTGTGACACTATTGTAGTCCCAGAGAAATTAGGTAGATTGGATAAATACTATGCAGTACCTACTTACACTGATGTTTTTCCAGTCCCTAAAAGGTTTTCTGAAATTATTACTAAGGAATGGGATAGACCAGGTGTACCATTCTCTCCCCCTCCTGTTTATCAAGGTTATCAAGCCGTCAACCTCAAATACGCTGGAATTCCGCATCGTATTTGTGGCGAGGCTGATACGCCTTAGTTATCAAAGGCTCGAGACCGGCAAAAGTAGAATTTTGTGACGTAAGCATCGATCCGCCGGACTCAGTCCGACACAGATCGATTCTTACGTCACTCCAGATGTTCCGCACACAAGTGCGGCACATTCTCACTACTTTTGCTAGTTATCAAAAAACTAGCAGGTACGCTCGGCACTTTTACGGCCCAGCGTACCTGGTTTTCAATCCGCCACCCGTGGAGGCGGCGGATCCCATAGGAATCAATGGGAGTCTGACCATAGCGAAAGTACAAGTTCGCTGCTGACAGACATCCCATTGATTTCTATGGAAGCTGTCTACACCTAACACCCTAACATGTACCCCGAGTCTAAACACCACTAATCTGTCCCCCCTACACCGCCGCAACTAAATAAATTTATTACCCCCTAAACCGCCGCTCCCGGAGCCCACCGCAAGCAACTCTATACATATTAACCCCTAAACCGCCGCTCCCGGAGCCCACCGCAACTATAATAAATGTATTAACCCCTAAACCGCCGCTCCCTGAACCCGCCGCAACCTATATTAAATGTATTAACCCCTATCCTGCCCCCCCTACACCGTCGCCACCTATAATAAATTTATTAACCCCTAATCTGCCCCCCCTACACCGTCGCCACCTATAATAAATTTATTAACCCCTATCCTGCCCCCCACTACGCTGCCGCCACTGTAATAAAATTATTAACCCCTAAACCTAAGTCTAACCCTAACCCTAACGCCCCCCTAACTTAAATATTAATTAAATAAATCTAAATAAATTAACTCTTATTAACTAAATGAATCCTATTTAAAACTAAATACTTACCTTTAAAATAAACCCTAATATAGCTACAATATAAATAATAATTATATTCTAGCTATCTTAGGATTTATATTTATTTTACAGGTACCTTTCAATTTATTTTAACTAGGTACAATAGCTATTAAATAGTTATTAACTATTTAATAGCTTACCTAGCTAAAATACAGAGAAATGTACCTGTTAAATAAATCCTAACCTAAGTTACAATTACACCTAACACTACACTATACTTTAATAAATTATTCCTATTTAAAAATAAATACTTACCTGTAAAATAAACCCGAAGATAGCAACAATATAATTAATAATTATATTATAGCTATCTTAGGATTTATATTTATTTTACAGGTAACTTTGTATTTATTTTAGCTAGTTAGAATAGTTATTAAATAGTTATTAACTATTTAATAACTACCTAGCTAAAAGAAATACAAAATTACCTGTAAAATAAATCCTAACTTAAGTTACAATTAAACCTAATACTACACTATCATTAAATTAATTAAATAAACTACCTACAAATAACTACAATTAAATACAATTACATAAACTAACTAAAGTACAAAAAATAAAAAAAGCTAAGTTACAAAAAATAAAAAAATAAGTTACAAACATGTTAAAATATTACAACAATTTTAAGCTACTTACACCTAATCTAAGCCCCCTAATAAAATAACAAACCCCCCAAAATAAAAAAATGCCCTACCCTATTCTAAATTAAATAAATTTCAAAGCTCTTTTACCTTACCAGCCCTTAAAAGGGCCATTTGTGGGGGCATGCCCCAAAGAAAACAGCTCTTTTGCCTGTAAAAGAAAAATACAACCCCCCCCAACATTAAAACCCACCACCCACATACCCCTAATCTAACCCAAACCCCCCTTACAAAAACCTAACACTAATCCCCTGAAGATCATCCTACCTTTAGTTGTCTTCACTCAGCCGAGCCACCGATGGAACTGAAGAGGACATCCGGAGCGGAAGAAGTTAATCCTCCAAGCGGCGCTGAAGAAATCTTCCATCCGATGAAGTCATCATCCAGGCGGCGCTGAAGAAAAGTCTTCGATCCGGCCGATGTCATCTTCAAAGAGGTGCTGAAGAGGTCTTCTATCCGGGCGAAGTCATCTTCCAAGCCGGGTCTTGAATCTTCCTTCCGCCGACGCGGAACCACCTTCTTCACCGACGGACTACGACGAATGACGGCTCCTTTAAGGGACGTCATCCAAGATGGCGTCCCCTCAATTCCGATTGGCTGATAGGATTCTATCAGCCAATCGGAATTAAGGTAGGAAAATTCTGATTGGCTGATGGAATCAGCCAATCAGATTCAAGTTCAATCCGATTGGCTGATCCAATCAGCCAATCAGATTGAGCTCGCATTCTATTGGCTGATCGGAACAGCCAATAGAATGCGAGCTCAATCTGATTGGCTGATTCCATCAGCCAATCAGATTTTTCCTACCTTAATTCCGATTGGCTGATAGAATCCTATCAGTCAATCGGAATTGAGGGGACGCCATCTTGGATGACGTCCCTTAAAGGAGCCGTCATTCGTCGTAGTCCGTCGGTGAAGAAGGTGGTTCCGCGTCGGCGGAAGGAAGATTCAAGACCCGGCTTGGAAGATGACTTCGCCCGGATAGAAGACCTCTTCAGCGCCTCTTTGAAGATGACATCGGCCGGATCGAAGACTTTTCTTCAGCGCTGCCTGGATGATGACTTCATCGGATGGGAGATTTCTTCAGCGCCGCTTGGAGGATTAACTTCTTCCGCTCCGGATGTCCTCTTCAGTTCCATCGGTGGCTCGGCTGAGTGAAGACAACTAAAGGTAGGATGATCTTCAGGGGATTAGTGTTAGGTTTTTGTAGGGGGGTTTGGGTTAGATTAGGGGTATGTGGGTGGTGGGTTTTAATGTTGGGGGGGTTGTATTTTTCTTTTACAGGCAAAAGAGCTGTTTTCTTTGGGGCATGCCCACACAAATGGCCCTTTTAAGGGCTGGTAAGGTAAAAGAGCTTTGAAATTTATTTAATTTAGAATAGGGTAGGGCATTTTTTTATTTTGGGGGGGTTTGTTATTTTATTAGGGGGCTTAGATTAGGTGTAAGTAGCTTAAAATTGTTGTAATATTTTTAACATGTTTGTAACTTATTTTTTTATTTTTTGTAACTTAGCTTTTTTTATTTTTTGTACTTTAGTTAGTTTATGTAATTGTATTTAATTGTAGTTATTTGTAGGTAGTTTATTTAATTAATTTAATGATAGTGTAGTATTAGGTTTAATTGTAACTTAAGTTAGGATTTATTTTACAGGTAATTTTGTATTTCTTTTAGCTAGGTAGTTATTAAATAGTTAATAACTATTTAATAACTATTCTAACTAGCTAAAATAAATACAAAGTTACCTGTAAAATAAATATAAATCCTAAGATAGCTACAATATAATTATTAATTATATTGTAGCTATCTTCAGGTTTATTTTACAGGTAAGTATTTATTTTTAAATAGGAATAATTTATTAAAGTATAGTGTAGTGTTAGGTGTAATTGTAACTTAAGTTAGGATTTATTTAACAGGTACATTTCTCTTTATTTTAGCTAGGTAAGCTATTAAATAGTTAATAACTATTTAATAGCTATTGTACCTGGTTAAAATAAATTGAAAGTTACCTGTAAAATAAAAATTAATCCTAAAATAGCTAGAATATAATTATTTTATTTTAAAGGTAAGTATTTAGTTTTAAATAGGATTCATTTAGTTAATAAGAGTTAATTTATTTAGATTTATTTAATTAATATTTAAGTTAGGGGGGCGTTAGGGTTAGGGTTAGACTTAGGTTTAGGGGTTAATAATTTTATTACAGTGGCGGCGGTGTAGTGGGGGGCAGATTAGGGGTTAATAAATTTATTATAGGTGGCGACGGTGTAGGGGGGGCAGGATAGGGGTTAATAGGTTTAATATAGGTTGCGGCGGGTTCAGGGAGCGGCGGTTTAGGGGTTAAACTATTTATTTAGTTGCGGAGAGGTGCGGGATCAGCAGGATAGGGGTTAATAATTTTATAATAGAGGGCGACGGTGTAGGGGGGGCAGGATAGGGGTTACTAGGTATACTGTAGGTGGCAGCGGTGTCCGGGAGCGGCGGTTTAGGGGTTAATACATTTATAAGAGTTGCGGCAGGGTCTAGGAGCGGTGGTTTAGGGGTTAATACATTTATAAGAGTTTCGGCAGGGTCTAGGAGCGGCGGTTTAGGGGTTAGTAACTTTATTGAGTTGCGGGAGGCTCCGGGGGCGCCGGTATAGGGGGTAGAACAGTGTAGTTTAGTGTGAGTGCTTAGTGACAGGCTAGCAATAAAGCTGGGAAAAAGCCGAAGGGCAGCGAGATCGGATGAGTGATAACTGTCACAGTCCGCTGCTCATCGCCCCGCGGCTTTTTGACAGCTTTATTTGATAACTTAGGCGTATTTTTTCAGGTCCGCGGCGGCGATGTAAGGCGAGCTTAGGCGGGCGTATTGGGCCGGCAAAGCCAGAAAAGTAGACGGCTTGATAACTACCCCCCCAAGAGTGCATGTGTTCTGCAATATATATTTAAATAAAGAGAGATCAGGAGTGCATGTGTTCTGCAATATATATTTAAATAAAGAGAGATCAGGAGTGCATGTGTTCTGCAATATATATTTAAATAAAGAGAGATCAGGAGTGCATGTGTTCTGCAATATACATTTGTATAAAGGGAAGAATCCAGGAGTGCATGTGTTCTGCAATATACATTTAGATAAAGAGAGATCAGGAGTGCATGTGTCACATGCACTTTGCACTCCTGGACTCTCTTTATTTAAATGTATATTGCAGAACACATGCACTCCTGATCTCTCTTTATTTAAATGTATATTGCAGAACACATGCACTCCTGGATTCTTCCCTTTATACAAATGTATATTGCAGAACACATGCACTCCTGATCTCTCTTTATTTAAATATATATTGCAGAACACATGCACTCCTGATCTCTCTTTATACAAAAGTATATTGCAGAACACATGCACTCCTGATCTCTCTGTATACAAATGCATATTGCAGAACACATGCACTCCTGATCTCTCTTTATACAAATGCATATTGCAGAACACATGCACTCCTGATCTCTCTGTATACAAATGCATATTGCAGAACACATGCACTCCTGATCTCTCTTTATACAAATGTATATTGCAGAACACATGCACTCCTGATCTCTCTTTATACAAATGTATATTGCAGAACACATGCACTCCTGATCTCTCTTTATACAAAAGTATATTGCAGAAGACATCCACTCCTGATCTCTCTGTATACAAATGCATATTGCAGAAGACATGCACTCCTGATCTCTCTTTATACAAATGTATATTGCAGAAGACATGCACTCCTGATTTCTCTTTATACAAATGTATATTGCAGAACACACAGTATTGTACACACAGTACACACAACACGGCTTAGCGCCTAATAAAATGTTTATTATCATGCATTGCAGATCAGATGATGCAGTAATACAGCAGTATGTTGTTGTTTCAGGTGTGTTTAAGAAGAATGTGTATATACTTATTCTTCTTAAACACACTTGAAACATACTGCAACTGCATCATCTGATCTGCAATGCATTATTATAAGCATTTTTCGTCAAGGGGAAAGTGATCTTTTGAAAAATGATACTGCAATACTGCATATTTTATTACTTTATTTTATAAGCCACTGGAGAGAGGGATATATGTGTGAGAAGGTTTAAAGTCTGTCTTGGGCTATATTTCCACCTTTTTTCATGCTCTTAAGTTAAAACCTGTCCTGTTGGGGGTATGTGTGGCCCGCGGTATATGTGTTTCTCCGGCGTATCATATCTAGTGCCTCACTAGCCTCTGACCTCACCGCAGGTTGTCTGTGTATGTGCGTGTAGGTGTGTGATAGAGTTGTCTGTGCATGTGTGTGTAGGAGTGTGATAGAGTTGTCTGTGTGTGTGTGTGTGTGTGTAGGTGTGTGATAGAGTTGTCTGTGCATGTGCGTGTAGGTGTGTGATAGAGTTGTCTATGCATGTGCGTGTAGGTGTGTGATAGAGTTGTCTGTGCGTGTGCGTGTAGGAGTGTGATAGAGTTGTCTGTGCGTGTGCGTGTAGGAGTGTGATAGAGTTGTCTGTGCATGTGCGTGTAGGAGTGTATTAGCACATTATGTCTGTGTGTGTGATAGTGCTGTGCATGTGATCAGGCTGCCAGTGCAGGACACAGCCTCTTTAATCTCCCTAATTGCTCTTTGATTTGCTGTAACAAGGATTAAGGGATTTACACTTTAACTATCTTCACAGGTACCTGCTACCCAAATGCTCCCACTTTACCTTTAGTTCGGTAACCCCTTTTACCCAATTTTCATATACCAATAATGACAGACACAGATTTGGCGTTAGAAAAGGTCACATTTATTAAATTCAAATCTAAATTATGAAAAATGAGCGATCCTCAACTACTAGGATAATAACATATCCTTAATCCAATTTGGATTTGAATTGATAACACAATTCATGCAACAGCATGACGAGAGAACTGGGCGTCCCCACGTAACCAAGGAGCGTGACCGCGCGCAACTCAGGGGCGTCAATTTGCTAGTAACGGGCCGAAAGGTCTGCAGACTAGGAGGGCTTGTGGGTTTGACCGACAGACCAATACCCCGCCCCCGTACCCTACACACCTCCCCCCATTACTGCATTACCCACTTGCCAGGACGCCCACTTCCCGCCACCAAAAGAGGACCCTCTTGCCGCCAACCAAAGCACACCTAGTGACCTTTTCTTACCTTGTAAGGGTCTTTACGATGGCCCTCAGATCTCAGAACAGATCATAATAGCCTGGTTTACATTTTTCCTACTCTTGTCGGATCATAACAGATCATAACAGCCTGGTTTACCTTTTCCTACTCTTGTCGGATCATAACAGATCATAACAGCCTGGTTTACCTTTTCCTACTCTTGTCGGATCATAACAGATCATAACAGCCTGATTTACCTTTTCATACTCTTGTCGGATCATAACAGATCATAACAGCCTGATTTACCTTTTTCCTACTCTTGTCGGATCATAACAGATCATAACAGCCTGGTTTACCTTTTCCTACTCTTGTCGGATCATAACAGATCATAACAGCCTGGTTTACATTTTTCCTACTCTTGTCGGATCATAACAGCCTGGTTTAACTTTTTCCTACTCTTGTCGGATCATAACAGATCATAACAGCCTGGTTTACCTTTTTCCTACTCTTGTCGGATCATAACAGATCATAACAGCCTGATTTACATTTTTACTACCCTTGTTGGATCATAACAGATCATTACAGCCTGGTTTACCTTTTTCCTACTCTTGCCCGATGATACAGATCAAGGCACCAGCATTGTAAGGAAATAGGCGGCCTCACGTGACTAAGAAGTTGTAAGACATAGCAAATAACACAAGGTTTGAAGATCAGGCAAGCATGTTATTTTTACCGGCAGACCACCACTCAATGTCCATCCTTCCTGTGTGACACTATCCCTCCAAGACAGAGACCAGACTAGTTCAGTCCCCACCCATTTTAGCTTGAACCAGCTGAATACTTATTTTACCTGCTCCTGTAGCTCAATTGAAGGAACCAAACCTATGTCGTTCCCACCCAGGTGTATAATTAAGATATCGGGTAGACCCCACTTTCTCGTAGAGATCTGTGCTGTCCCCAATAACTGGTTTCATTTCATCCCTCTTTTTCAATCCACCTAATTCCTGCTTCTTTAGAACTAAAACCTAAGTTTTGCTCCCTGCCTGGTTGCAGCTGTGTGTGAAGCTGCCCAGTGCACATAGGAGTGTCTGATTATCCATAATCTTGTGGCTCTACCTGAAATGGACACACCAAACAACACATTATCACCACAACGTAAACCACAAACCAACTGTCTAAAGCTGCTTTTCTATCCTAGCTTCTCCACTACTAATGAAAAAAACCCTTTTGAACTGGAACCTGGTTAAACTACTACCATTCTTGTGCCTAAAGAACATGACGCCCTTAGCAGGGGCCACACCTAAATAGCCTCTCACATGTGAAACAGGACATATTTACCCCCTGTTGCTTTAGAAGTTATCCAAGCCCCTTTCCCTTCCCTATCTTTATGATCTTCATATGAATATTAGTCCTGATTCTACAGGAATTCCATCCTCAATGCTTCCCCAAAGTCAGCATAAATATCGTCGCAAAAATTGTATTCTCAAAACCAGCAGTACAAACCTTGCTTAAATTTTTTTCTAAGATTTCCAATCTCTTCGCTGACCAACCTCTAACCCTTTTCCTAACCAGGAATCTTTTTTGTCACATCCACTTCCTCCCACAGCTGTGCAAAGGAGGAGATTCCTGCCATTACAGTGCTCTTGACACCTGCGTGCCTAGGTTATATCAAATTGTCCAAAAATATCCTTTTTTTTTTTTTTACCCCTTACCAATCCTTCCAATTTTTCCAATACTTATTATATGCAGTCCATGTCCGTGTTGTCAATGATTGTCTGACCAAACCATTGATTACCTCTAATTGCTCCCAATCTGCCAAAGATAAATGGGGCAATTAGGTGCAAGCTTCCTAAAGGCCTCCCATTTAAACCTTGATAAAGCATCAGCTACGACATTCTTAACTGCTGGTATGTGTTTATAACTTTATATTATGCTCTAAACATTTTAAAACTAGAGGCTGCATGAATGCTATGGCCTGAGGGGAAGATGCTGATAGGTTATTTAATACAATTACAACTCTTCTATGTCAGACTGGAACAAAATGCTTTTGTTAGCCAATTCTTTCCCCCATAGTTCTATCGCTGTCACAATTGGGAAAGATTCAAGTAACACCAACCCTTTTCATGCCAAGCCTGCGGCCACTTACCCACGCATCTTCTGCCATCCAAATAAGCCCCAAACCCTGCACTTCCTGCAGCATCTGTATATAACCGGATTTCATTAGCTGTCACCTTCTGCTCCCAAATCCTGATGCCATTAAAACTACTTAGGAAATTATCTCATAATTTTAAATCCCCTTTTTATTGACTGTTCAGTCAAATCATGTGACTAGGCTTTAAAACCCCTCTGGTACTCACTTCCAACCTTCTTTTAATGATTCTTCCCACTGGAATCACCCTGCATGCAAAATGTAACAGCCTCAGTAATTTCTGTATATTCCAAGTGATACCTTCTTTTATAAATCACCTGCCGTATGGCCTCCCTTATCTTCACAACCTTATCTTGGGGCAATCTGCAATGGGGATTACTGAATAACTCTAAATGCCTAGAAAGAATAACTTAGAACAGGGACCCTCTGATTTGTCATCTGCCACTGGAACACCCATCTCATTTTCAGCAGTACATTAAGAACTCTATCACATTCTCCTGTACCCTTTCTACCTACTACCATGAAGTAATCAAGGTAATGCACGATACTACTCTCACCTGCCATTCTCTCTACCAGCCAATGCAAAAGTGCTGGACATTTCAAAATCCACACAAGATATAGCGCACCCCATAGGCAGATATTTGTCAATATAAAACTTGCCCTCAAATTTGCATCCCATCAAAACAAACTTTTGGCTTTATAGGTAGTAATCTGAATGCAGATTCTATATCAACTTTTGCTAAATCAGGACCCAGCCTGCCAAACTAACCAAATTTACTGCCTGGTCAAATGCTGGTAGGATACTGATGCATCATTTACTGACTGACCCTTAGTGTAGGATAATCGCTGAATCATTCAGAATTTACCGGCCTCTTTTTTGGTAACCACTCCCAAAGATGATTTAATCAAATTCTTTAGCTGTTTTTCATTAAAGGGGGTCTGCCATCCTTCCTAAGGCTACCTCCTTCCCTAGTTTTTCTCTCAAAACTTCTGGGAGTTTGTAAGAACCCCCCATATGCCATGTAACAATCAGCGATCAAATGCAAATACCTCATCATCCCTTTTGTCTGTGCATAGAAAGCAAAACCTATAACCCATTCAGGGCCTTCTCAGCGTTTTCCACTAATTTTTGTCTTTAAATGCCTAGATAACGGCAGCAACCTTGTTGCTGAGACTTCATCATCTGCATCATATTCCTGATCAGATTGTTCTGTATCCTTATCCTTTAAACCCCCGTTCTCTCCCCTCCATTAGATATTTTGCTTAATAGAATATTTCAGCTGTGTATTCAATAAATATGAGTACAGTTTAGGAGTGCCCTCCCAATGAGATTATTTATGGATTATGAATATTAATAAACAATAAAATTATTGTCAGCAATACCCCAATTCATATAGTAGAATCTTAGCAGTGCACCCCAGAAAATTGTTATATAATTCCAGAAGCGCACTCCAAAATCACACTATTGAGATATTTAATAATTAATGACAACAAGATTACTATCAAATATCAATATTTAATCCCAAATTAAAATATTTGCTTATTTCTGAACAGGTTGTTTTTATAAACACAGTGATTATATGTATACAGTAAATAGACTATTGGTTATGACCATATATATAAATTGATTATTACCATATAAAAATTATAATATAAAGTAAGGTTAATTAGATTAATTAATATTCAATTAAATCGCCTGTATCCTGGATATGGTCACGTTATTATTAGGAAATGACTTTACCTCAAAATGACTTAACTATAAAATATCACCATTTAATGTTACTAGATAGAACAATTTATGATTAGCCAGTAACCTTAACAAATTTGGAATATGGTTTATATAACATATAGCTAGCAAATATTAAAGCTACTATAATTTCCAGGAGGTATAATTTAGCTATCTAACCAAAATAGTTATATATGACTTAAATTAGGGCTCAACAAACCCAGGAGCCTGAGAGCCACTGGCTCCTAGAATTTTTCCCCCCGGCTCCTAAAGGGTTATTATCCATATATCTATATACAAATCTAACTGTCTGGCTCCAGAAGATATGCCTGGCTCCTAAATATAATTACTGGCTCCTAATTTTAAACAAACTTGTAAAAAACACTGACTAAATAATCAACCAGAGCATTTTATACCTTATTAACAATTCAATATATCAACAAGTACAGCATAATGAGTCCGATCTGCCACAATCAATTTCAAAACATTTACCAGTAACTAAAAATAGCTTATGAGTATAAAAAACAAAAACCCTTTCTGCATATTTTATTACTTTATTTTATAAGCCACTGGAGAGAGGGATATATGTGTGAGAAGGTTTAAAGTCTGTCTTGGGCTATATTTCCACCTTTTTTCATGCTCTTAAGTTAAAACCTGTCCTGTTGGGGGTATGTGTGGCCCGCGGTATATGTGTTTCTCCGGCGTATCATATCTAGTGCCTCACTAGCCTCTGACCTCACCGCAGGTTGTCTGTGTATGTGCGTGTAGGTGTGTGATAGAGTTCTCTGTGCATGTGTGTGTAGGAGTGTGATAGAGTTGTCTGTGTGTGTGTGTGTGTAGGTGTGTGATAGAGTTGTCTGTGCATGTGCGTGTAGGTGTGTGATAGAGTTGTCTATGCATGTGCATGTAGGTGTGTGATAGAGTTGTCTGTGCGTGTGCGTGTAGGAGTGTGATAGAGTTGTCTGTGCGTGTGCGTGTAGGAGTGTGATAGAGTTGTCTGTGCGTGTGTGTGTAGGAGTGTGATAGAGTTGTCTGTGCGTGTGCAAGTGTATTAGCACATTATGTCTGTGTGTGTGATAGTGCTGTGCATGTGATCAGGCTGCCAGTGCAGGACACAGCCTCTTTAATCTCCCTAATTGCTCTTTGATTTGCTGTAACAAGGATTTGTGCTTGTTAAACACTTGCAGGGCTCCATGTTAATTATTACTGTCCGTGCACTGTGCTGAGCGACAGCTGACAAGGCTCAGGCTGCGCTGTACTACTGTACAGTCTAAGCTTGTCTATTAACCCCTTCCAGTCTGAATAAGCCTGTGCTTCCAATGATAGGCAGCTAATGATATTTCTCTATGCCCAGGTCCTTCCTCTGTTAGGGCCATTACCTTCTCATAAAACAGACCTGAAAATATCAAATATGTTTCTAGGAACCTAATTGCTTTACAAATGACCAGGAATAGTGAGGTTTATATGAAACAATTATTGGAATGATAGAGAATGCTTATATTACAGTTTACAGGAAGTTAGAGAGTATAGCCCAATAAAAGGAGTTCTATAGAGGGGTCGTACAGAATAGGAAGAACGTTTTACTGAAATATAATACAAAACCCATGTACGTGTTTACAAGGACTGATATTAATATACTTTCAATGTTGTCCCTTCATACTGCTTCAGGGTAACCCCTCAAATGATATTTCAGATGTCTGTTGATTTCTGCAGACCACCTAACACCTATCATATGTTAACTGTGGATCTTGACGCAGCTGTATAAATGTGTTAATTAATTTACAATGGACAATGACTTCTTTACTATAAAAATATGCACCTATTTCATACCGTAACTATCCTATTATCTGGTTGATGGTTTGTTAACATTGATGGATGATCCACACATGGATTTTGAGCTGAGATGACCAATAGATGGGAAGTTAACAGCTTCCTAAATTGTATTTCAAAGTCCTTCTTAAAGATATAATAAGAAAAGTTTCAAGTGTAATGTGATGATTACAATTCTTATCATGATTACTTTGTTACAGTTAAAATTGCCACCAAATATGAAACCTTTAGAAGCAAATGAGGTTTAACCAACTGGAATAAAATGTTCCTTTCTGCTTTAACCTGTGATGCATCAACATGAATTATTCTGTAACCTAAACCATCAATAATACCATCTATAATTAAGCATCTACCCATAACCTGTTTAATTATTTCTTCCACTGTAAGATCATCACATTGTGCATAATTATCTGTACCAGAATGCCAGTATGACAGCTCTTCTGTGCAGTCTCAGTAGTGCCCTAAACCTATTTAACTACAAAAGAACAAACACTAGTGGCAGTACGTGTTCTTCTGTGATGCCTTAGTATTATGTTAATATGTCAGTCACCATTCTAGGTGCCATCTTTATTATATGTTTTCTCAGCTTCATCATAAACATGCCTATGTCAGCCACGGCCACAACTTCAGGATATCAGAATAAGAGTGATTGCCACGCGTGTTGCTTGGCCAAATGAAACTATTTCCATGTGTTTCCAGTTTTTTGCCTCTCTGAAGGGTTCCCAAAAATGATTCATGTTCTGAGATAGCTTAAACTGATACAAGTTGTTTGTCAGACAGGATACTGGATTAGAGCATACAAATGATCAGCTAATAATTTCCCTGATATTCAATATCAGTAATGTCATTATCAGGACCAGTATATATCATCTGCAGAGCATGTTTTCTTTTAGGAATATCCCATCCAGATTGTATTACACTAGATTTTGTGCTGCACAGTCAATACTCTGTGTTTTTGTGCTTGCAGAGTGCTGTCTATTACAGGTTGCAGGCTACTGGTTCTGGGTTTTGCAGAACACTCAGTACTTGTTTGTGCAGTTCCTGTGCTCAGGTCATTGTCACTCAGGGAATGGATTCAGTTTGCTTTGCACGCTGCAGTCACTTTGCACAAATGACTCTGGTCTCATATGCAGCTTCCCAGTGTCACAAGAACCTTTCAGTATTTTTGCAGATACACAGTTTATCTCTAAGGTGCATAAAGGGACCTTACACTGCTGGGTACAACTACATAGGGACAACTCACCGTGCTATTGATTTTCCTCTTGTACCGGCAGCTCTCTTTAAAGCCATTTAACCCATTACAGAAGTCATTTAGTAAAGCTCTTACACTGGGCGCCGCCATCTTGGTTTGCACGTATTATTGCACCCTGTGACAGAAGCACTTTCACAGATAAGTGACGTCGGCTTTTTCACAGCTGTACATGGCACTTTGGATTAACTTGCACAGTAGAAAGCAGAAGAGTTACATTGTTGCATTTTTGTTACACAGTTTACATAACAAATATAAAACGCCTTCAGGAATAATATATAGAAATGTAGCCGCTGCAAAACTGTACAACTCTTGCTCTGTATTGTGCAGCTAATCTTGTCAAGAAGACAACGTCACTGTTCTGTGACTCAGCGCCACTTCTGTCACAGGATGCAATAACACTTCAATTCCAAGATGGCCGCGCCCAGTGTGAAGCTGCAGAAATTCACTAATTGGCACTTGAGATGGGATAAAATATGAGAATAGCGTTAAATACAGCTGCAGATACAGGAGGGATAAAATAGCACGGTGAGTAGTGGATTTATTATTTATTTATAAAATATTTTACCAGGAAGGATACATTGAGATTTCTCTCGTTTTCAAGTATGTACAATAAAATACAAAAACAATATTAATAAACAATATTACAAAATGTAACATAGAATAGGTAGGAAATATACAATCAACCATAACAGGTGCATTCTGTATTAAAATACGTAGAGAGGGCTCTCTTAAAGGATTTTAGGCTAGGGGAAGATTTGAAAGTGGGCAGATTTAAATCTGCCAATCTGATTTTTCCTACCTTAATTCCAATTGGCTGATAGAATCCTATCAGCCAATCGGAATTTGAGGGACGCCATCTTGGATGACGTCATTTAAAGGATTTTAGGCTAGGGGAAGATTTGAAAGTGGGCAGATTTGCCTTTTGATAGAACAATTTTGCAATATACATTTTTTTAATGCTTTTTTTAAAAGTTGTCCTTCCTATAATAACTATAAAAGTGCACATGGCTGACCGTTGAGGCTGTAGGTTGCATCAGTAAGCTCACTGGTGACATTACATAAAAGTGCACATGGCTGACCGTTGAGGCTGTAGGTTGCATCAGTAAGCTCACTGGTGACATTACATAAAAGTGCACATGGCTGACCGCTGAGGCTGTAGGTTGCATCAGTAAGCTCACTGGTAACATTACATAAAAGTGCACATGGCTGACCGCTGAGGCTGTAGGTTGCATCAGTAAGCTCACTGGTAACATTACATAAAAGTGCACATGGCTGACCGCTGAGGCTGTAGGTTGCATCAGTAAGCTCACTGGTGACATTACATAAAAGTGCACATGGCTGACCGCTGAGGCTGTAGGTTGCATCAGTAAGCTCACTGGTGACATTACATAAAAGTGCACATGGCTGACCGTTGAGGCTGTAGGTTGCATCAGTAAGCTCACTGGTGACATTACATAAAAGTGCACATGGCTGACCGCTGAGGCTGTAGGTTGCATAAGTAAGCTCACTGGTGACATTACATAAAAGTGCACATGGCTGACCGCTGAGGCTGTAGGTTGCATCAGTAAGCTCACTGGTGACATTACATAAAAGTGCACATGGCTGACCGCTGAGGCTGTAGGTTGCATCAGTAAGCTCACTGGTGACATTAAATAAAATCATATGTGCATATGGCCTTCTGCAGTAGTGACAGCGGGTCATATGCATCTTAACAAAATAATGTTCTCTAATTGTAATTACCGTGCACTGCTGCATTTAAAGGGACATGAAACACAGTTTTGTTCTTTCATGATTTAGATAGAGAATATCATTTAAAAAAGTTTCCAATTTACTTCTATTATCAAATTTGCATCATTTTCTTGTTATTCTTTGTTGAAAGAATATCTAGGCCTCCATTACATATAGAGCGTCACCTGCAAAAGCCGGTGACGCCATATTTTGGACGTTTTTGGTATCCTATATACAGCGCCGCATATAAATGCGGCACGTATATTTCACCGTCGCTCGCAATTTTTACTCCCATAAACTAACATGGGACCGCGTCGTTAATCGGTATCCAATATCCAGCGCAAGGCCTTACGTGGCGAAAATGGAGAAATCTTACTCCATTTTCACCTCGCCATAAAAAGCAGCCGTAGCAGGCCTTGCGCTGAGTATGGGAGCACCGTAACTCCCTAAAATGCCTGCAAAAATAAACTAACACCTAACGCATGCGCAATGTCTATCTACCTGTCAACCGCAATCCCCCACCGCAATAACTAATAAACTGAATTAACCCCTAAACCGCCATAGCCCACATAGCCTATTAAATCTATTAACCCCTAATCTGCCGCCGACAACGTCGCCGCCACTATAATAAAGTTATTAACCCCTAAACCTAATTCTAACCCTAACCCTAACACCCCCCTAACTTAAATATTATTTAAATAAATCTAAATAATATTACTATTATTAACTAAATTATTCCTATTTAAAACTAAATACTTACCTATAAAATAAACCCTAAGATAGCTACAATATAATTAATCATTATATTGTAGCTATTTTAGGATTTATTTTTATTTTACAGGCAACTTTGTATTTATTTTAACTAGGTACAATAGCTATTAAATAGTTAATAACTATTTAATAGCTACCTAGTTAAAATAATTACAAATATACCTGTAAAATTAAACCTAACCTAAGTTACATAAAAAATGGAGATAAGGGAGCCATTTACCAATATTTTAGCTCTGTGTAGTAATATCAAACTAGAGGTGCAGACCCTATATAAGTATTACAAACTATTATAAATAGGGAGAAAATAAGGAGAAGTAGTCCTTATAAAAAGATAGGGAATTCAGCACTCTGATATACACATTTAAAGAGATAGAGATATAAATATCTCAAGGTATCAACCTAAGTATTAAGATAAATAGAGCAGAGTGTGGAGCCAGGTGGAAACCCAGAATAAAGACTTGACAACTAGCATGCTTGCAAGGCACTCATGATTTTATTATTTACAAAAAGCAACAAAATTCTTAGTAAAGGTCATGTGACCATAAAGGTAATTTGAAACAAAATGTAATCAAAAATATGAGCTAAAAAGCTAAGTGAGACGTCTCATAGGAAAATAAAATGGCTAAATATAATAGTGACAATGCAACACCTCTATTAGAGGACAACCCCAAAAGAAAGAGTAATATGAGGGTAATGTTGTCATAATAATATAATGAGGATCTATGCAGTTCACTTAAACATTGAGCCAGAATAATACAATCACAAGAATACTTTAGAATGCATATTTTTCAATTTGGAGTGAAATATAAACACAGGAAAAAGCTTTGCACAATCATATGCAGCATGCAACTATACCAAGTCTTAAAACACAACACCAACATCAGAGGACAGTCCCAAAGTTAAGGGTCAATACTGTCATGATTTAAATATAGGATCTATGTGTTTTAAAGATGGGTATTGTATAGTAAATTTTGCATAACTTCTGACAAACAGGATATTAGTAAAGCAGCAGCATTAAGCATGAACACATCACAATTTAAAGGAAGTCCTTCCAAATCTGTTGAAAACAGGCATCCACTTGTATTGCGGGAGGAAAAAATGAAGTAAGTTTCCACTGCCTGTAAAGAACATCACAGTCATAGCATGCACTCACAGCCTTTGCAATGTAAATCAAGCACAGAATCCTTGGTAAGAAGCTGCAAATCCGGTGAATGTTCCTGTGTTGCACAAGATGCAAAACAATTTAATAAATCACTCCAGCAAGCTGCAATTCTTTGAGGTGTAGTAGGAATTTCCAAAAGACAGGCGTCTCATCAAAGCAATCAGCTGTTACAACTGCCTACACGTGTTTCATCCCAATGAGTAGCAGGGACTCCTCAGGGCTAACCTCATCAACCTAAACTCGGCCTTTTATAGGCCATATTGGGATACGCCTCTGGGAGTTTCAAAAAACAAAAAGTGTATATATACAAAGTGACATTTCATATATAAAATATATTTACAAAATAATAATATTAATTCAAAAATAAAAAACATGGTGCTCAGATGCGCATGCAATTCGTTAAAATATAACTAACAGCCGAATTGAGAAAAATGAGAGCTCCCCCAACGATGCATTGGACACATAGGGAGGGTCAGAAAGTTACACCTAACAAGACAGTTTGTTATTTTTTATAAACTAAAAGTCAAATTAAACTAGTATTAACCCATTACTCTAAACGCTATAACCTCTATATAATGAATATCCAACAAATGTAGATCTAATACCTTTAAAGTTAAATATACTTATTATCCCAATGTATTTAAGTATTCTTAAAATTATTATTAGCAGTCGAAAATTTGGAGCTAAACTAGTTATAATGATAGCAAAACAAAGTCATATTAGTTTAATGACTATTTTATATTGAACATAAGGGATCGAACCCAGGGTCTAAAGGGTCTATATATCTTAATGACTTAACAGAACCACAGTCCTAATCCACTAGCCTAAAGGCACAGTCTAGAACAAGAAACAAACTTTATAGAAATGATGCAAACTCGAGTTTTTCATTTAACCCAAATGGGGCACAAGTATGTAAGCGATAAATCCAACCAGTTTCCTTCTGGAGAAGACATTTGTCTTGATCACCTCCTTTCTTATGTGACAAACCAGTATCAATTCCTATGAACTTTAATAGTTCAAAATCTGAATTGTGACACATCTGAAAATGACGTGCAACACTACTAGTATCTTTGTTATTTTTCACGTCAGCTCGATGTTCTCTCACCCTGTCGAGAAACTGGCGCTTCGTCTTCCCTATGTAGAACATAGGGCAAGGACAGTATAGCAAATAAATTACCCCAAAAGTTTGACAATTGATTGGGTAATTAATGCGATACACTTTGCCACCTGTAGTAAAGGTTTCAGTCCTTGTAATAAAACTGCAAGAAACACACTTTCCACAAGGAAAACTACCCTTGTGTGATTGGTGTATAGTGAGCCAATTCTGTTTTGGAGTTTTAACAAAGTGACTTCTGACCAAGCAGTCTTTCAAGCTCATAGCTTTTCTAGCGGTAAGTAGGGGACGATCACCTACTTTTCCTGCCAGTTTTTTGTCTGCAAGTAAGAAATGCCAATTTTTACTTAAGATAGAACGAATTTTGTCCCAGTGAGAGTTAAATTGTGTGATAAATCTGACATGGGTATTTTCCAAGCTCTTTTCATTTTTTGAGAAGAGAATTGTTTCTCTTTTCAACTTTCTAACTCTACTGAGTGAACTCAGGACCAATTTTTTGGAATACCCGCGAGCCAAAAATCTTTCTTTCATCCTTATCGCATGATATTCAAAACTTGAATTTGTGGAACAAGTTTTGAATATCATGCGATAAGGATGAAAGAAAGATTTTTGGCTCGCCCCCAACATTAAAACCCACCACCCACACCCAACCTTACTCTAAAACCCACCCAATCCCCCCTTAAAAAAAACCTAACACTACCTCTTTGAAGATCACCCTACCTTGAGCCGTCTTCACCCAGCCGGGCTTGGGTGATCTTCAATGGGGTATTGTTAGGTTTTTTTAAGGGGGATTGGGTGGGTTTTAGAGTAAGGTTGGGTGTGGGTGGTGGGTTTTAATGTGGGGGGGGTTGTATTTCTTTTTTTACAGGTAAAAGAGCTGATTACTTTGGGGCAATGCCCCGCAAAAAGCCCTTTTAAGGGCTATTTGTAATTTAGTATAGGGTAGGGCATTTTATTATTTTGGGGGCCTTTTTTATTTTATTAGGGGGCTTAGATTAGGTGTAATTAGTTTAAACTTCTTGTAATTTTTTTATTTTCTGTAAGTTAGTGGGGGGGTTTTGTACTATAGTTTATTTTATTTAATTGTATTTAATTTTAGCTAATTGTAGTTAATTTATTTAATTAATTGAATGAAAGTGTAGTGTTAGGTGTAATTGTAACTTAGGTTAGGTTTTATTTTACAGGTGTATTTGTAATTATTTTAACTAGGTAGCTATTAAATAGTTATTAACTATTTAATAGCTATTGTACCTAGTTAAAATAAATACAAAGTTGCCTGTAAAATAAAAATAAATCCTAAAAAAGCTACAATATAATTATTAATTATATTGTAGCTATCTTAGGGTTTATTTTATAGATAAGTATTTAGTTTTAAATAGGAATAATTTAGTTAATAATAGTAATATTATTTAGACTTATTTAAATAATAATTAAGTTAGGGGGTGTTAGGGTTAGACAGGTTTAGGGGTTAATAAGTTTATTATAGTGGCGGCGACGTTGGCGGCGGCAGATTAGGGGTTAATACATTCAATAGGCTATGTGGGCTATGGCGGTTTAGGGGTTAATACTAGAATAGGTTTATTGCTGTGTGGGCTATGGCGGTTTAGGGGTTAATAATTAGGCTTATTGCATTGTGGGGGGTTGTTGGTTTAGGGGTTAATACATTTATTATTAGGAGTGAGAGGGGGGTTTTACGTGTCGGGCTATTTTTGGGAGGCGTGTTAGACAGTTACGGGAGATTTACAATTTTTGTTACTTTTGTTAGGCGCCGGCAATTTCTAAAGCGCCGTAAGTCACTAACGACTCCAGAAATTTGTAGTTACGCTTATTTCTGGACATTGCTAGTTTATCCGACTTACGGCACTTTAGGAACTGCCGGCGGGGTATATGTAATACCCCGATGTGCGAGGTGAAATTACGGGTGGCGCGGGTTCCCTCGCATGCACCGAAACCTACGCCGTATATGGGATTGCGCCCCTAGATAGGTAGCGGGCACATGCCTGAACACTACACGACAGGAAATAGTGCTGCCACCTAGTGCTCTTGTTATTGTATAACATTGTTGCAAAACTGCTGCTATATTGTGCTGCAGACACGTGCACACGCCTGAGCTTACATGCCTGTTTTTCAACAAAGAATAAGATGAAAACAAAGAAAAGTTGATAAAAGAAATAAATTGTTAAAGATTTTTAAAATTGTATGCTCTACAATTTCTAAATCATGATTTTGGGTTTTATGCCCCTTAAAACTCCAATTTAATTACAGACATACTTTTTTCTCCTTTAAAGTCCTTTAAATTTGTGTAATAAAAGTTTAATTCGATGACATACCGAGATGTCATTCAATATGCAAATTATTTCTCACAAGCATTTATTTCTGCTATACAGGTGCACGAGGGGCACTTACAGGTTAGTGTTACTGAGCATCTGGGGGGAATTCTATGAAGGAGAATTAAGGAGCCGTATTAAGGGATAGATTCCGAGTGGAGCGCTAAGGGTAGCACACAAGCAATAAGGGGTATTTTGCCGCTCTTTGCAGACGTCGGAAGTAGTGCACATATTACAAGTTAAAAGCAAATGTGTTTGCCTAAGCACAATCCAATTTAACGCGCCTGGTTAGCGCAACTTCCGAGCTCTGGTTAATGGTTATGCGAGACAAAAAAGTGGCACAAAATACATTTAACAGTAAAGTTACTCTCATAATAACACTGTTAAAAATGATTCATAAAATATTGCATTAAACGTTATAAGGGCTCAAAGATATGAAGTCTCAGGTGTTAGAAATAAAAAGGCTTTAGCAAAGAGATACATACATACATATGTTTATATGTGTTTAACTGTATATTTACTGTACATATTTAAAGGGACAGTCTACCATAGAATTGTTATTGTTTAAAAAGATAGATAATCCCTTTATTACCCATTCCCCAGTTTTGCATAACCAACACTGTTATATTAATGTACTTTTTACCTCTGTGATTACCTTGTATCTAGGAACCTTCTTCCAGCCCCCTGATCACATGACTGTGACTGTTTATTATCTATTGTCTTAAATTTAGCATTGTATTGTGCAAGATCTTAAATATCCCCCTGTGCCTGAACACAGTGTTATCTATATGGCCCATTTGTACTTTCTGTCTCTTTGTGTGGAAAAGAGATTTAAAAAGCCTGTGATAAGAGGCAGCCCTCAAAGGCTTAGAAATTAGCATATGAGCCTACCTAGGTTTAGTTTAAACTAAGAATACCAAGAGAAAAAAGCAAATTTGATGATAAAAGTAAATTGGAAAGTTGATTAAAATTAAAAGTCCTATCTGAATAATTAAAGTTTAATTTATACTAGACTGTCCCTTTAACATCCCAATGTTTAATAATAAAAAGTACATTGTTTTCTATGTGAAGAACATAGGAATGTAAAATATGCATTTTGCGCATCAAGTTTCACGATTCAGATTTTAACGCGGTTGGCGCACATGCAAAGTTAGTAATCTTAAGACGCGTTGTTGAAATATTACATGTAAAATATTTGTAAAAATTAATAATAATTCAAATCTATTAAACATACTGTAACATATATATTCTATTGATTCTATGAATTATTTTTAATACTTTATAATATGTTTAATAATTTCTAAGAATATTTATTAATTGTTTAAAATATTTAATATCTAATATTTCAATAATGTTCCTTAATGTGAATGTAAACTTTGACGAATGTTTTAAAAATCCAATTAAAAACAGGGGCACTTTCATTCATCAAAGTTTACTTTTTAGCAGTTTTGTTAAAATACTTACTTTTTCTTCTTGAAAGCCGGATCAGTGATTACCCGCCTGCCGCGCGTCTCTTCATAGGTCAGAAATGAAGAATCTGACTTCCTCCAATCACGGCATTGCGGGAAAGAGTGTGGGTGGTAGTATACTTTTCACGCTCCATTGATTTCTATGGGGGAAGATAATACGGTTGCGATATGTTTATTTTCAACTTCTAACAGTGCAACCTGACGCGTGCAGAAAACCTCCGTCTAGCGAAGTTAACGCACAAGCAGGAACACTAAATAGTGCTCTACTCTTAATCTATCCCCAAGTGGGGAGTAAAGCACAATAGGGTGCTATAGGGAGGGTTAAATTGAGCAACAGATTGTGATATAGTGAACCATTAAAGGGACATTAAACTCACATTTTTTCTTTCATGATTTAGAAAGAGAATGCAATTTTAAACATCTTTCTAATTTACTTCTATTATCTAATTTGTTTTATTCTCTTGATATTCTTTGCTGAAAAGCATATCTAGATATGCTCAGTAGCTGCTGATTGGTTGCTGCACATAGAAGCCTCGTGTGATTGGCTCACCCATGTGCATTGATTTTTCTTCAATTAAGGATATCTAAAAAATAAAGCAAAATAAATAATAGAAGTAAATTGTAATGTTGTTTACATTTGTATTCTCTATCTGAATCATGAAAAAAAGATTTTGGGTTTAGTGGCCCTTTAAGGTTGTCAATGGAGTACATGGGTCAGAATTATTAGGATATGTTATGTGGCCCTTTAGCAGAAGTTATAAGTTATATTAGGCAGTTTTATAGGGTGAGACATGAATACACCACCGGATGCCCCCCTTGCAGAGCTTGTAGGTGATAATATACATTGTCATTTTAAGTCGTTTCGCTCTGTATTAGTAAAATATGTCTGTGAGCATCAGCTCTGTATTCTGCAGCTGTATAAAGCTAAATAAAGACAAAAGCTCGGGGTCCCAGACGACTGCCAGGAGCTGTGTATGTGGAGGAGCCGCTTACTCTGTGATCAGAATATAAACAGACCGCTGACGACTGTGTAATTAAACGGCAGAGATCTCCCCGAGGAAGAAACCTATCCCCACAGCTCCTTGTATCAAATATGTAACCCAGGATGTGTGAGTCTGCTCAGGGGAACTTCTTAGTGAGCTGCCTCTGGTGAATGCAGAACTGCTGGAAATATGAGTGCAGTCACTGCAGATGTGTAGTGAGATGCTCTCCTTAGTCACAAGCAAAGCCCAATATAAATATATATGTAATCTAGATCTATAGCTGTCAGTCTGTCTTAATGATATATCATGTATCCTACACACTTTTGATGATATTGTATTTACATTTTTATGCTAGTTTTACTTCAATTTTTTTCTACCTGTTTAGGGTGAGGTCGTGAAGAACACAGTTTTGTCTTATTTTGTACAGTTAAAGAAAGATGAACTTTTGACACACACAATACCTAGAGACAAACACACAGACACAAGCACACATACATACACATAAAAACACACATAATACCTACAGACAAACACACAGACACAAATGCACACAGACACACACACATACGTATAAACACACACACAGTACCTACAGACAAACACACAGACACAAATGCACACAGACACAAGCACACATACATACACATAAAAACACACATAATACCTACAGACAAACACACAGACTCAAATGCACACAGACACACACACATACGTATAAACACACACACAATACCTACAGACAAACACACAGACACAAATGCACACAGACACAAGCACACATACATACGTATAAACACACACACAATACCTACAGACAAACACACAGACTCAAACCTACACACATACATACGCATAAACACACACACAATACCTACAGACAAACACACAGACACAAACACGCACAGACACACATACGCATA
The DNA here is from genome assembly GCF_027579735.1 of Bombina bombina. NCBI lineage: Eukaryota > Metazoa > Chordata > Amphibia > Anura > Bombinatoridae > Bombina > Bombina bombina. The sequence continues at coordinate 140,033,112 of NC_069510.1, forward strand.
AACACATACACAATACCTACAGACAGACACACACACATACATAAGTATAAACACACACACAATACCTACAGACAAACACACAGACACAAACACACACAGACACACATACGCATAAACACATACACAATACCTACAGACAGACACACACACATACATAAGTATAAACACACACACAATACCTACAGACAAACACACAGACGCACACACATACATACACATAAACACACAATAACAAACACACATACATACACACATAAACACACACATACATACACACATAAACACACACATACACACACACACACACACATACACACACACAAATACACACACATACATACATACATATACATACACCCATAAACACACGTACACATACACACACATATACACACATACACACATACGCACATATACAAACATTCACATTTACACACATATACATATGCGCGCACACACACATATACATACACATATTCACACATGCAAATATACACACACACATACATACAAATATACACACACGCATATATGCACACATACACATATACATATACATATTTACACACGCACATATACACACACACACACATACACACATATACACATACATACACACATATATATACACACATTCACTTATACACACATACACACATGTACACATACATACACACATATATACACATATACACACGCATATATACACACATTCACTTATACACACATACATACACATATATACACATACACATACATACACACCCACACACATACATACACACATACACATACATACACATATACACACACATACATATACACACACGCACATATACACACACATACATATACACATACTCGCACGCATACATACACACATATATGCACATATACACACACATACATATACACACACGCACATATACACACACATACATATACACATACTCGCACACATACATACACACATATATACACATATACACACACATACATATACACACGCACATATACACACACATACATATACACATACTCGCACACATACATACACACATATATACACACATACATATACACACACGTACATATACACACACATACATATACACATACTCGCACACATACATACACACATATATACACATATACACACACATACATATACACACGCACATATACACACACATACATATACACATACTCGCACACATACATACACACATATATACACACATACATATACACACACGCACATATACACACACATACATATACACATACTCGCACACATACATACACACATATATACACATATACACACATACATATATACACACGCACATATACACACACATACATATACACATACTCGCACACATACATACACACATATATACACATATACACACATACATATATACACACATACATATACACACACGCACATATACACACACATACATATACACATACTCGCACACATACATACACACATATATACACATATACACACATACATATATACACACGCACATATACACACACATACATATACACATACTCGCACACATACATACACACATATATACACATATACACACACGCATATATACACACACATACATATACACATACTCGCACACATACATACACACATATATACACATATACACACACGCACATATACACACACATACATATACACATACTCGCACACATACATACACACATATATACACATATACACACACATACATATACACATACTCGCACACATACATACACACATATATACACATATACACACACATACATATACACATACTCGCACACATACATACACACATATATACACATATACACACACGCACATATACACACACGCACATATACACACACATACATATACACATACTCGCACGCATACATACACACATATATGCACATATACACACACATACATATACACACACGCACATATACACACACATACATATACACATACTCGCACACATACATACACACATATATACACATATACACACACATACATATACACACGCACATATACACACACATACATATACACATACTCGCACACATACATACACACATATATACACACATACATATACACACACGCACATATACACACACATACATACACACATATATACACACATACATATACACACACGCACATATACACAAACATACATATACACATACTCGCACACATACATACACACATATATACACATATATACACACATACATATATACACACGCACATATACACACACATACATATACACATACTCGCACACATACATACACACATATATACACATATACACACACACATATACACACACATACATATACACATACTCGCACACATACATACACACATATATACACACATACATATACACACACGCACATATACACACACATACATATACACATACTCGCACACATACATACACACATATATACACATATACACACACATACATATACACATACTCGCACACATACATACACACATATATACACATATACACACATACATATATACACACGCACATATACACACACATACATATACACATACTCGCACACATACATACACACATATATACACATATACACACATACATATATACACACGCACATATACACACACATACATATACACATACTCGCACACATACATACACACATATATACACATATACACACATACATATATACACACGCACATATACACACACATACATATACACATACTCGCACACATACATACACACATATATACACATATACACACACGCATATATACACACACATACATACACACATTCACATATACACACACACACACATATATACACACGCACAAGGTACTGGACCACTCCTCTTTTAGGACTGCATGTAGACTTGTGGTATTTTGTGTAGCCCCAGCTGGACAGACCATTATTTGGGGAGATCCTGCAAGAATATATGTGACAAGTATAAATGAGAGTATACAGTATTTGTCATCATTTCTAACTCTCCTTTTAAGTGGACTCTGAGAAGCAGACAAGATGATATAGTAGTAGAGGATTGAGTTATTCATTTGTGGATTCATAGGTCCATCTCCCCTGTGCATGTGTCGTCCTATTCTGCTCCATCTTCAGCCCTCTGAACATCCTGCTCTCTGTGAGATAGTTTTATTCCTCCATACACCTTTTTTAGTGCTAACACTTATGTTTTTTTCTTCTTGTTTCAAAGTTTTTTGTCTTCATGTTGTGGGTGATTTTTGCTTAAGGTGCAAAAGATGATAGTGCAGTCAGTGCTGACAAGACCTTCTATAGATATATTAATGAAAGGAGGAAACAGTTGAATGTATCTTTGTGGCAGGAAATAAAGAAAAAGAAGGCTGCCTACATGATTACTTTGGTTTATCCTTTACAACAAACTGTGGGAATAGAACTCCATGAAGCCATCATGTTACTATAGACCATAATGTAACTATCAAATATTCAGTCGTTATCTTTCTTATCTATGTATACCCCAGTAGGCACATTTATTTTAACCTTCCACGGCTGCCTATTTGGGTAGTTTTTTTATTTTTATGTCACTGGGTTGTACAGCAAAACAGCAGCTGTAGCAGCACAAAGCTTGTATGACTTTACTGCAATGGTCTTTTTAAGGGTTTCCTGTGTTTTTTGTTTTTTTCTTATTTCTGAATAAAGACTTTTCTTCCCTAAAATATGGTGAGTCCATGACATCCTCAATTACTAGTGGGAATATCACTCCTGACCATCAGGAGGAGGCAAAGACCACCACAGACAAGCTGTTAAGTGTCACTCCCCTACCCATAAACCCCAGTCATTCTCTTTGCCTTGTCAATGGAAGAGGTGAAGTTTTGGTGTCTGAAGAAAATTTAAATTTCTTTCGCTTCAAGCAAGATTTTTGGGTCTAGCCATAGTCCTAGTTAATCTCTTCAGTAGAGTAGTGGTGGCTTTAAGGCAGTTAGGAACTTGTAAAGTGGGCCTTGCTGAGTTTTTCTAACGTATTTGCTGCCCATGATATAGAAAGCCAGAGTAGGTTTACTCTGTTCTTTCTCTTTCTACAGGTCTCTGTGAGGAGCATGTGTCCTCTCATACCTGATGAGCTGTCTACATGCTGGACGGCGGACTTTGCAGGTAAGTGCTGCAATGTCTACCAGGTGGGGAGACTTTGCACTTATAGGATGTCCTGCAGTAATACATTTGGGACAAATATAATCCTTGAGTAATTATTAGATTTTAACATGGGGCAGGCACTGTTATGCATGTGTTAGAGACTTAATTATCTCCTTTAGTAACTGAAGGGGTTAATTACTAATGGCTCTTATTTTGACCATGTGGAGTTTTATTTTCTCTAAATGTGGGTATGTATGTGAGGTGTTTAGACTAGCTGTCGGTTACGATCCAACTCAGTCTTCTCCGTTTAGAAGCCGTTTTCAGGGCTTAACGCAAGGGGAAGTCTCTCAGTCTGTTTAGACTTCTAGCATATCCAGGAAGTAGGCGGCTCGCTTTTTCTCGCCTTTTGTGGCTTTATGGATTCGGAGAGGTGTTGGCTGCATTGAAAAATTCAACAGCATAATCCTGAGCTCCTGTTTTCGTTTTCTCTCGTTTTACGAAATGGCAGGTAGGCGCCTCTGTCAAGACTGAGGTGTGGAGGTTCCCAGAGGGTTTTGTTGAGTGTTGTCTTTGCTCTGATACTTTAATAAAAATATTTAATAAAGCTCTTTCAGTTGCTTCTGTCAGAACTATTATGCTAAGCTGAAGACAGAGATATTGTTATCATATCAATTTTACCCAAGCAATTTATATTTGCGTCAGTAGCAAATTTCTCTTAAGGGATATATTTTTTTGGCCATGTCTGATACAGAGCAGGAGTCTGTTCTGATGAATTCATGCCTTTTGTGTTTAGAAGCCCAAATTGCTTCTCCTATGCAATTTTTTTTTCATGTGTTAAGAAGACATTGCAGTGTAAAGAAAAATTATTTTTTGGTGTGCCAAATGTATCTCAGGTTGATGCTGTTCAGGCAATGCCACAGCCTTCTTCTGTAACGTCCCAAGCCTCAATGGTGTCACATGCAGTGCCCTGCGGTTCCTCTCAATCTCCTGGGGGGAGTTTATTTACAAGCAGAAATTGCTGCCCATGTATCTTCAGCGGTATCTGCGGCTTTAGCTGCTTTTCCTGTGTTAAGGGGAAAACGCAAGAGGAAAGTTAGAGATTCAGATAGTAAGGTTTCTGCGCCAGATCTGGCTACTCAAGTTGCACTTTCTCTTAAATCTGATGAGGAAGATACGTCGGTAGCTTCTAAGGGGGAAATCTCAGATTCGGACAGTGTAATGCCTCTCAGATTTAAGCTTGAACACCTCCGTGTACTATTAAAGGAGGTTTTAGCTACTTTGGATGACTCCGGTACTCCTGTTGTTGTCAACCCTAAGAAATCTTGTAAACTTAATAGTTACTTTGATGTTCCTTCCTCTAAAAAGGTGTTTCCTGTTCCAGACCATGCCTCAGAGATTATTACACAGGAATGGGACAGGCCAGGGATACCCTTTTCCCTGTCTCCTATTTTTAAAAAGATGTTTCCTGTTGCTGACTCCATTAAGGACCCTTGGCACACTGTGCCTAAGGTACAAGGGGCCATTTCTACTCTGGCTAAGAAAACTACTATTCCAATTGAGGATAGTTGTTCTTTTAAGGCTCCAATGGACAAAAAGCTGGAGGCTTATTTGAAGAAGATGTATGTTCATCAAGGTCTCCAATGGCAACCTGCAGTGTGTATTGCCACTGTGACAAGTGCAGCATTCTATTGGTTCAAAACCTTGTCTGATTCTCTCCAGGTAGAGACTCCCTTGGATGAGATTCAAGACAGGATTAAGGCTCTTAAGCTAACCAATTCCTTTATTTCTGATGCTATCATGCAGGTTATTAGACTGGGACCCAAGATATCTGGATTCTCTGTGCTAGCCAGCAGGACATTGTGGCTGAAATCATGGTCAGTTGATGTTTCCTCTAAGGTCAAGCTTCTGGCTATTTCTTACAATCTGTTCGTGGTTCCCAAAAAAGAGAGAACTTTCCGACCTATTATAGACCTAAAGTGTCTAAACAAGTTTCTCAGAGTACTGTCCTTCAAAATGGAAACTATTCGTTCCATTCATCTCTTAGTCCAAGAGGGTCAGTCCATGACAACCATAGACCTGAAGGATGCCTTTCTTCATGTTCCCATTCACAGGGATCATCACAAGTTCCTGAGATTCACCTTTCTAGACAAAAATTTTCAGTTTGTGGCTCTTCCGTTTGTCCTGGCCACGGCTCCCAGAATTTTCTCAAAGGTTCTGGGGGCTCTCTTGGCAGTGACGGAGGTCAGAAAATCAAAAATTCTTTCCTCTTGCCTCTGTCTGCAGTCTACTGTTCGGCCATCAGTGGCTCAATGTATGGAGGTAATTGGTCTGATGGTCATGGACATTACTCCCTTTTCTCGATTCCATTTGAGAGCTCTGCAGTTATGCATGCTCAGACAATGGAATGGGGATCATTCAGATCTGTCTCTGAGGATAGATCTAGATCAGTCAACTCTCTTCCATGGTGTATTTCTCAGGAGCATCTGTCTCAAGGCACGTGCTTCAGGAGACCCTCCTGGGTGATTGTGACCAAGGACGCCAGCCTTCTGGGCTGGGGAGCAGTCTGGGACTCGTTGAATGCACAGGGACTATGAACTCGGGAGGAGTCTACTCTCCCCATAAACATCTTGGAGTTGAGAGCGATTTACAATGCTCTGATGGCTTGGCCTCAGTTGTCCTTAGCCTGGTTTATCAGGTTTCAGTCTGACAATATCACCTCAGTGGCTTACATCAACCACCAGGGAGGAACTCTGAGTTCCTTAGCCATGAAGGAGGTGGCTCGAATTGTTCAGTGGGCGGAAGCTCACAATTGCTGGCTATCTGCCATCCACATTCCAGGAGTAGACAACTGGGAAGTGGACTTCCTGAGCAGACAGACATTTCATTCCGGGGAGTGGGCTCTCCATCCGGAGATGTTCTCCAGGTTAACTCTCAAATGTGGGTGCCTGAGTTGAATCTGATGGCATCTCGACAGAACGCCAAGCTTCCAAGGTACGGTTCAAGGTCAAGGGATCCGCAGGCCGCCCTTATAGATGCTCTGGCGGTTCCTTGGGATTTCAGTCTAGCATACCTGTTTCCTCCATTTGCACTCCTTCCACGAGTCATTGCTCGTATCAAGCAGGAGAGAGCATCAGTAATTCTAATAGCCCCTGCGTGGCCTCGCAGGATCTGGTATGCAGATCTAAGGGAGATGTAAACTCTCGCACCTTTGAGGTTTCCTCTGAGGAAGGACCTTCTAACTCAGGGTCCAATCCTTCATCCAAATCTTGTTTCTCTGAAATTGACTGCTTGGAGATTGAACGCTTAGTCCTTTCGGTCATTGAGACTTTAATTCAGGCTCGTAAGCCTGTTACTAGAAAGATTTACCATAAGGTATGGAGTAAATACCTTTATTGGTGTGAATCCAAGGACTACTCTGAAAGGTCAGATTCTTGCACTATCTATTTTTTTTTACATAAGTGTCTGGCGGATGTGCCAGATGTTCAATCTTTTTGTCAGGCCCTGATCAGGATCAGGCCTGTGTTTAAGTCTGTTGCTCCTCCTTGGAGCCTTAACCTTGTTCTTAAAGTTTTGCAGCAGGCTCCGTTTTTATCTATCCATAGATATTAAGTTATCTTGGAAGGTTTTCTTTCTTTTTGCTATCTCATCTGCTCAGAGAGTTTCAGAACTCTCTGCCTTGCATTGTGATTTACCCTTCCTTATCTTTCATGCAGATAAGGCGGTTCTTCGTACTAAGTTGGGATTTCTCCCTAAAGTGGTTTCAGATACAAATATTTATCAGGAAATTGTTGTTGCTTCTCTATGTCCTAATCCTTCTTCTCATAAGGAATGTTTGTTGCACAACCTGGATGTTGTTTGTGCTCTAAAGTTCTAACTACAGGCAAGTAAGGATTTTCACCATTCTTCTGCCCTGTTTGTTTGTTTCTCTGGAAAGCGTAAAGGTAGAAAGCGACTGCTACTTCTCTTTCTCTCTGGTTGAGAAGTATAATTTGTTTTGCTTATGAGACTGAGAGAATTACGGCTCATTCCACAAGGGCTGTCTCCTCTTCTTGGGCTTTCAAAAATGAAGCTTCTGTGGAACAGATTTGTAAGGCTGCAACTTGGTCCTCTCTGCATACTTTTTCCAGACTTTACAAATTTGATACTTTTGCCTCAGCCAAGGCTTCTTTTGGGAGAAAGGTTCTTTAAGCAGTGATGCCTTCTGTTTAGGTCTGCCTGTCTTGCTATCCCTCACTAGTTATATGTGTCCTCTAGCTTTGGTATTGGTTCCCACTAGTAATTGAGGACATTGTGGACTCACCATATCTTAGGAAAGAAAACAAACTTTATGCTTACCTGATAAATATCTTTCTTTCCGGATATGGTGAGTCCACAACCCCACCCTTTTTCTCTAATACAGTTATTTTTTTGCTAAACCTCAGGCACCTCTACACCTTTGTGTTATTCCTTATTTCCATTTTCCTTTCGGTTGATTGACTGTGCTTTATGGGTAGGGGTGCTCTTTGCCTCCTGCTGGCCAGGAGTGATATTCCCACTAGTAATTGAGGACGTCGTGGACTCACCATATCCGGAAATAAATAAATTCATCAGGTAAGCATAAATTTTGTTTCTTATTTGATCTGTGCTAGCTTGACAATTAGCTAATCTGTTTACAGCAGTTGTACCATGCTATTGGATAATTGCTAATGTTGTACCGCAAAAATGGAAGTAAGATACATTTGGGTACTTAAAGGGACATGAAACTCAATATCTTTCTTTCATGATTTAGATAGAACATACAATTTTAAACAACTTTCCAATTTACTTCTATTATCAAAAGTGCTTCATTCTCTTTATATCCTTTGTTCAAGGTGCAGCAATGCACTACTGATAGCTAGCTGAACACATCTAGTCAGCCAATCAGAAGACACAAATGTGTGCAGGCACAGATCACCGACTAGCTCCCACTAATGTAAGATATGTACATATTATTTTTCAACAACAGATACCAAGAGAACAAAGTACATATGGAAATAGAATTTCAATTAAAAGTGTCCTAAATTTGCATGCTCTATCTTAATCATCCGAGTTTAATTTTGACTTTCCTATTCCTTTAAGTAGTGGAGAACCATTCAAGTTATTTTAAAGCAAAGATATGTGTCTATATAAACTCAGTACAACTTACAGGATCAAAGACGGCCCTATTATTCTACAGGAACCTCATGTCAGACTAATCTGTCTGATTCGTTTGACTATGTCATTAAAGAGAGAGACCAAAATGGGGCTGCAGATGTAACTACATTTTAGTCGTTTATCACTGTCCAATAAAACAACCTAAATTATAAACAGCATTGCCTGGATACATCGCAAACATAAGTACGTGGGTAGAATGCTGGTTTAAAGGTATACAGCAGAATGTTTAATGTAGTGCATTCAGAGGATGTTCAATTACTGGGGGTGTGCTTCATGGCTCAATCATTGGGCCTGTTTTGTTTAAACATATAAATCAGTGATACAATTAGTGGGCTTTAAGGGGAAGTGCACCTTATTGCAGATCATACAAATATTGTAACAGAGTTTATCTTTAACAATGGTCAGATTTAATGAATAATGTTATTAGAAAGCTGGAGGATTGAACAAAATAGTGGGATAAAAAATGTAACACCAAAAAAATGTGATAATAGGCATTTAGGGGGCAAAATCCCAAAGATGAAATAGAGACACTCATTGGCACTTAAAAAAGGAATGGGAATTATTATTTCAAACAATTTAATATTTGATATGCAATTCAGTACTGCACCAGACAAGGCTTGTAGGATAATTGGTTGTATATTAAAAAACTAAGGATAATAGCATTTGTCACTGAAAGGACAGTACCAGAACAAGGGAACCTAATCTCCAGTAGATTCGGGAGACACATGCATAGCAACTTTACAGAAAGATTAGTTGGTTTGTGGAATAGAATTGATAAGGACACAAACTGTAAGGGGATTCATATATGCATAAAGATATCTTACAAAACACTGGAGATGGAATTATGGGTAGACTTGATTAGCCTTCTGCTTCTTATCTGCCATCAGAATTTATGTCTATATGTTTTTATTTACCTTTGTTTCTTATCTGTCCTGCCACATTGTCTCTGCAGCACTGCTAATGTGTGTAGTCAGATATTCTGCTCCTAGGCATATCCCAGGTACATATTGGTCCTGAAGGTGTTGCTTCCTCATGGGGGAGACAGCATTTAACAAGCCTTATTCTACCTGCAGGTGAAAATCTACAGGAGAAAAGTAGCTTACTGTGTAAGATTATTGTTTTGCTGCAGCTACTGCTTGAGAGCAATTCATCCTTTTGGAAAACTCTCTTGTTATACAGGAGATTAAGAATATACCTGAGGGTTCTAAATGCTTTTCAGATATTAGTTTATTAGGAATATTTTTTTATTTTTTTTCATGATTGACTTCTCTGGCACTTCCTTGGGAAAGCATTTTTTTTGCTGACCTTGGTAATAAAACGTATTGGTCTAGGTCATCTTTTCCACTTGTAGCCCTCACATAACATATGCAGTGAAGGCTAAGCCATGCTTTTGTTGCTGGAACGTGTAGATGCAGGTCCTTCTTTTCCCTTTCTGGTTCACCTAAGGATTCAAATCCTGTGTTTCATGGTAGAAGTTATTCCTTATGGATTTTCCTTTTCTCTGGCAGAAGAGTGTGGCTTGTGCTTCAGAGTTTAGTTCAGCTTATAGAATGTGGTTTGCCCGTTCATCATAATAAAGAGCAGAAGACCATAGCTCTGTGGAAATATTTAGGTTTTTGCTGCCTTACTCACACAGAAATCTGCTTCCCAACTCATCCCTTCCCTTCAAATTAGATATCATAGTTCTCTTACTCATATACAACACACCTGAATAATCAGTTATTTACTCATTCCTAACTGCAACATAACAGATAAAGTGTTTGATCCCCCTTCTAATTGTAACACATACAGCTGTAATCAAGCTCTGTATCTGCCTTAAAAAACACACAGACCTGGGGTTTAACGTCATTTAAGTAGCAATTAAAGACCTCTTGTAGTACCCACAGGACAGTATATAACACCTTGGATACCAGTAACACACATGGTACCAATATGTCACCAGCTTTCTGCCTGTAACATACACAGTTCAGAAACTTAAAGGAACATGAAACCCAATTTTTTTCTTTCATGATTCAGATAAAGAATACAATTTTAAACAACTTTCCAATTTACTTCTATTATTTTATTTGCTGCCTTCTCTTGTTATTATTTGCTGAAAGGTTTATCTAGGGAAGTTCATGAGCAGAAGAGAACCCAGGTTCTAGCTGTTGATTGGTAGCTGCATAGATATATTGAATGTGATTGGCTCACCCATGTGTTCAGTTAGAAACCAGTAGTGCATTGCTGCAGCTTAAACAAATGATACCAAGAGAATGAAACAGATTAGATAATAGAAGTAAATTAGAAAGTTGTTTAAAATTATATTTTCTATCTAAATCATGAAAGAAAAATTGTGGGTTTCATGTCCCTTTAACCCTCTTTCTACCAGTACGATACATTGTACAATGATTTAATTCCTTCTGACATACAGTAGATGTATACATGAATTATTCAACAGTGTTTCCTCAAGTAAAACTCAACAAAAATAACGTTGAGATTACGAGTTTTGCGTTATGAGTGGTGCCGTGCTAACGAGCAGTTTTTTCTCACCGCTCACTTACCTGCAGCGCTGGTATTACAGGTTTTTACAAACCCAACGTTAAAAGGCAAGAAGTGAGTGTAGAGCAAAATTGAGCTCCAGAATTATATCAGCCAATCGAAATTAAGGTAGAAAAAATCCTATTGGCTGATGCAATGCAACGGTAAGTGAATCTTTGGGGGTTAGTGTTAGGATTTTTTTAAGGGTGTATTGGGTGGGTTTATTTTTTAGGTTAGGGCTTTGGGCCTGCAATAAAGCTAAATGCCGCTCACTTACCTGCAGCGCTGGTATTACAGGTTTTTACAAACCCAACGTTAAAAGGCAAGAAGTGAGTGTAGAGCAAAATTGAGCTCCAGAATTATATCAGCCAATCGAAATTAAGGTAGAAAAAATCCTATTGGCTGATGCAATGCAACGGTAAGTGAATCTTTGGGGGTTAGTGTTAGGATTTTTTTAAGGGTGTATTGGGTGGGTTTATTTTTTAGGTTAGGGCTTTGGGCCTGCAATAAAGCTAAATGCCCTTTTAAGGGCAATGCCCATCCAAATGCCCTTTTCAGGGCAATAGGGATCTTAGTTTTTTTTTAGTTAGGATTTTATTTGGGGGGTTGGTTGTGTGGGAGGTGGGTTTTACTGTTGGGGGGGTTGTTTGTATTTTTTTTTTACAGGTAAAAGAGCTGATTTCTTTGGGGCAATGCCCAGCAAAAGGCCCTTTTAAGGGCTATTGGTAGTTTAGTTTAGGCTAGGGTTTTTTTTTTATTTTGGGGGGGCTTTTTTTATTTTGATAGGGCTATTAGATTAGGTGTAATTAGTTTAAAGATCTTGTAATTTGTTTTTTATTTTCTATAATTTAGTGTTTGTTTGTTTTTGTAATTTAGCTAATTTAATTTATTTAATTCTATTTAATGTAGGTAATTTATTTAATTGTAGTGTAGTGTTAGGTGTTAGTGTAACTTAGGTTAGGTTTTATTTTACAGGTACATTTGTCTTTATTTTAGCTAGGTAGTTAGTAAATAGTTAATAACAATTTACTAACTAGTCTACCTAGTTAAAATAAATACAAACTTGCCTGTAAAATAAAAATAAACCCTAAGCTAGATAGGAGCACTATTCAGAAGTCTTGAAAAAGTCAGCAGAAGCCGGACGAAACGCGTGGACGTTACCTGATCCAGTCAAACAACAGTATTGGGATAGTAGGACTTGAACTAACCCTGGCACTTTGAAAAGGAAAATAATCGAGTCCACACGCCGGAAATAGAGAGGATCAAAGAAACAGCAACAGCTGACGGAGACCGGAAAGACGGGGACTGTGTGAGATTCTAGAGATGCTTGTTATAATTGAACTCTTGTAAGTGCAGTATGTTCATATGCGCTAAGTGGAATCATTAAATACTTTTACCGTGAGTCGTGGCTGCGCTCTCTCTTCTTTTGTTTTATAGTACTAAGCTAGATACAATGTAACTATTAATTATATTGTAGCTAGCTTAGGGTTTATTTTATAGGTAAGTATTTAGTTTTAAATAGGAATAATTTAGTTAATGATAGTAATTTTATTTAGATTTATTTAAATTATATTTAAGTTAGGGGGTGTTAGGGTTAATAAATTTAATATAGTGGCGGCGACGTTGGGGGCGGCAGATTAGGGGTTAATAATTTTATTTTAGTGTTTGCGATGCGGGAGGGCCTCGGTTTAGGGGTTAATAGGTAGTTTATGGGTGTTAGTATACTTTTTAGCACTTTAGTTATGCGTTTTATGTTACGGCGTTGTACCATAAAACTCTTAACTACTGACTTTTAAATGCGTTACGGATCTTGGAGGTAGAGGGTGTATCGCTCACTTTTTGGCCTCCCAGGACAGACTTGTAATACCGGCGTTATGGAAGTCCCATAGATAAAGACTTTACGAAGTTTACGTAAGTCGGTTTGCGGTAAGGCCAAAAAAGTGTGCGGGGCCCCTAAACCTGCAAGACTCGTAATAGCAGCGGTAGTGAAAAAGCAGCGTTAGGATCTGTTAACGCTGCTTTTTTACCTTACCGCAAAACTCGTAATCTAGCCATAAGAATTTAGCCTCATTTCTGCCATTAACATGCAGTCTCTCTAATGTCCATATTCTTTGGTGGAGAATTATTTCTCCAATTCATTCACATGTATCAAGGATCCCCCCCCTTACTGCCAGAGACATAAACAATATGGGGGTGTCGTCCAATTTCTGCCAGTAGCATATGCAGTGCAGGAATAGTATCCTCTTTCTACCAGTAATATGTTGTGCAATGGTTTAACAGCATTTTAGAATTTGATATACATTTAGTTACAGACAGGAAAGTGCTAGTGTGTCTATAATTAACCTATGTGTTTTTGCATACACAATGTATAATGTTGTACTTTGTGCTGTTAAAGGGACACTAAACCCACATTTTTTTCTTTCATGATTCAGATAGAGCAGCAATTTTAAAGTGATGGTAAACTCTCCCCTTCTTAAAATCAGATCTGGAATGTAAGCGCTATTTTAGAAGGAGTTTTATTCATTATGTGCAATGAAGATGCGCTATAACTTAGTTATTAATATAGATATAAAATTCAAATACCCCACGTTACACCACCCACTTCAAAAGTCAATTTTCCTGTCAGCTAAATGATTGAATTACTCTCCAATCAATGCTCTAGCTACAACAAAAGTGCCATATGGGGAGAGTGCTGATTGGACAACAATTCAATCTGTTAGCTCACAGACAATTTTACTTTTGAAGTGGGCGGAGGAGCATGCAGTATTTGAATTTCATATCTATATTAAAAAGCATGTTATACTGCATCTTAATTACAGCTAATGAATTAAACTCCATCTAAAATAGCGCTTACATTCCAGATCTGATTTTAAAAAGGGGAGAGTTTACCATCACTTTAAGCAACTTTCTAATATACTCCTATTATCAATTTTTCTTTATCTTTATTTAAAAAAGCAGGAATATAAAGCTTAGAAGCAGGCCCATTTTTGGTTCAGAACCTGGGTTATGCTTGCATATTGGTGGCTTAAATGTAGCCACCAATAAGCAAGTGCTATCCAAGGCGCTGAACCTAAAATGGGCCTGCTTCTAAGCTTTATATTCCTGCTTATTAGTATAACAGTGTTGGTTATGCAAAACTAGGGAACCGCCGCGGAATCTGTTGGCGCTCTACAAATAACCGATAATAATGGGTAATAAAGGGATTATCTATCTTGTTAAACAATACGAATTCTGGTATTGACTGTCCCTTTAACTGGAACCGTGCTTGGCTACCATATTCCAGGAGCGCACTTTAGTGAACATATTCAGCATTAGCTACTATACTTTGAGATGACAATATAGGACGAAGCACTTTAACAATTCCCTTGTTGACACTCTCCTTAAAGGGACATAAAACAAGTTGGGATAGAGACAAAATATAATGTGTACTTTAATTACTTTATCTGCAAATTTATACTGCAGCGCCTCACCATTAACCCTTTCTTTTTAGTTTCTGAATTGTAAAGCTCTAACTCCCACCACACATTTCCTTCTATGGCTGTAGCTATATCTATTGTTGCTTTGGTAGAATGCAGAAGTGCATAGGGATTATCTACTGGAACAGCTGTGAAATACAATGCCTGTGTCTAAACACTGATAAGGGGGGTGGAGTTGGCTGCTCCAGGCAGCTTAGCTATGTAATTCATTTAGCTTATTTTTGAAAATGATTTTAAAATACTTGCCAGCAATTTTAAACAATTTTTGTATGCAAACTATTTTTAACCCCTTAAGGACCAGCGACGTACCCTGTATGTCACTGGCCTTTTTTGGGGACTTGATTGTTTTATAGCGCGGTCTTGCCACCAGCGTTGAGACTGCTCTATTCCACAAAGCCTGCTGGAGGGAGGGCATTAATAGCGTGTTCTTGCTAGACTTGTGCTATTATGTCCGGAAAAAAACCTTAATGACCAGTGACATACAGGGTACATTGTGGTCATTAAAGGGTTAATTAATTAGCCCTTTTAAGATATGCACAGATCTCACCCTGTTTTATGTCCCTTAACTATCCCAGCTTTTTGCAACATTGTAACCTAGGATATATATTATAGGATTACCAGACAGAGCAGTGTTTATATTTTTTTTACCGTAGGCAAGCACAATTCTGCTGAACCGTTTTGCTACTGTTCTTATTTTATACAAGAGTACTATTAAAAGTTACGTTTTAAATAATTCTATTTTCTGTGCTCAAAAAGCCTTCTATTTTCTCATAACCTATAAACTCTAGTTTTTTTTGTATGTTGATACAATTAATGCTCTCCAGCACACTTTTGACTTCTTACCTCCAAACACCAGTACAAACAAGGTTAGTCAAAAGTTGATATTGTGGGGCCGATTTATGTAAGTGCGAGCGGACATGATACGACGTAGCGTATCATGTCCGCCGCACATCGATAAATACCGACATTTATTATTGCACAAGCAGTTCTGGTGAAATGCTTGTGCAATGCCGCCCCCTGCAGATTCACAGCCAATCGGCGGCTAGCAATAGGTGTCAATCAGCCCGATCGTATAGGATTGAGCGGATTGCAGATCACAGCAGGCCTGAAGGCTCGCGCAGAATCAGGGGCTATTCGGCGCTTGATAATTCTTCCCTAATATCTACTTATTTTGTAAAAAAGGACCATTTTTTTTCTTTTCTGTGAAACTTTGTTTTACTTCTGTTACCAAATTTGCTTTATTTTCTTGTTGTCTTTTCTTGAAGAGTAAACCTAGGTATGTTAATCGAAGCTCAGGAGTGTCCACATGTCTTTAGAAGTCTGTTGCAACAGTGTTATACATTATTGCAAACACTGCCATGGAGAGCTAAATACATGTGTATGCCTCTGTGCTTGCCTAGGTTTACTCAGCAAAGGATAGAAAGAGAACAAAGCATTTTTAAAGTTAGAAATAAATTGGATTTTTATTTATTTTAATTATTTAAGTTATTTAAATCAGGAATTTTGACTACTCTGTTCCTTTAAACATAGAAGAATTGTAAATAAAGCTATAACGTAATAATGAAACAGTATAAGACAGTATTTACAAGATCATTAGAGCTTAGAAGAATTTTTCTTTGAAATTGTAGAATTAAAGTTTCCTTTTTCTGTGTCTGTTTTATAGGTGCCCTAAAGAGTCCCCTGAGCAGAACTGCACTGACACTAGTGGGAATCAGTGCCTGTGTGCTGGCTGTGGTGTGCGGCTCCCAGCTGTCCTGTCCGCTCACTGTCAAAGTCACCCTACACGTCCCAGAGCACTTCATTGCAGATGGTAAGAGACCTCCCTCTAACTCGCTCTTTGTGATAAGCTTGTTACAACAGGTGCATTACTAGTGCCCATTTATAAAGGATAGAGGGCTGTTTATATAAAGGAGAGGTGCTGTGTGTAGTGATAGGAGGACAGGCGCTGTGTGTAGTGATAGGAGGACAGGTGCTGTGTGTAATGATAGGAGGAGAGGTGCTGTGTGTAGTGATAGGAGGACAGGCGCTGTGTGTAGTGATAGGAGGACAGGCGCTGTGTGTAATGATAGGAGGACAGGCGCTGTGTGTAATGATAGGAGGACAGGCGCTGTGTGTAATGATAGGAGGACAGGCGCTGTGTGTAATGATAGGAGGACAGGTGCTGTGTGTAATGATAGGAGGAGAGGTGCTGTGTGTAATGATAGGAGGACAGGCGCTGTGTGTAATGATAGGAGGACAGGTGCTGTGTGTAATGATAGGAGGAGAGGTGCTGTGTGTAATGATAGGAGGACAGGCGCTGTGTGTAATGATAGGAGGACAGGCGCTGTGTGTAATGATAGGAGGAGAGGTGCTGTGTGTAATGATAGGAGGACAGGCGCTGTGTGTAATGATAGGAGGACAGGTGCTGTGTGTAATGATAGGAGGAGAGGTGCTGTGTGTAGTGATAGGAGGAGAGGTGCTGTGTGTAATGATAGGAGGAGAGGTGCTGTGTGTAATGATAGGAGGAGAGGTGCTGTGTGTAATGATAGGAGGACAGGTGCTGTGTGTAATGATAGGAGGAGAGGTGCTGTGTGTAATGATAGGAGGAGAGGTGCTGTGTGTAATGATAGGAGGACAGGTGCTGTGTGTAATGATAGGAGGACAGGCGCTGTGTGTAATGATAGGAGGAGAGGTGCTGTGTGTAATGATAGGAGGACAGGCGCTGTGTGTAATGATAGGAGGACAGGCGCTGTGTGTAATGATAGGAGGAGAGGTGCTGTGTGTAGTGATAGGAGGACAGGCGCTGTGTGTAGTGATAGGAGGACAGGCGCTGTGTGTAATGATAGGAGGAGAGGTGCTGTGTGTAATGATAGGAGGACAGGCGCTGTGTGTAATGATAGGAGGACAGGCGCTGTGTGTAATGATAGGAGGAGAGGTGCTGTGTGTAGTGATAGGAGGACAGGCGCTGTGTGTAGTGATAGGAGGACAGGCGCTGTGTGTAATGATAGGAGGAGAGGTGCTGTGTGTAATGATAGGAGGACAGGCGCTGTGTGTAATGATAGGAGGACAGGCGCTGTGTGTAATGATAGGAGGACAGGCGCTGTGTGTAATGATAGGAGGACAGGTGCTGTGTGTAATGATAGGAGGACAGGCGCTGTGTGTAATGATAGGAGGACAGGCGCTGTGTGTAATGATTGGAGGACAGGCGCTGTGTGTAATGATAGGGGGAGAGGTGCTGTGTGTAGTGATAGGAGGAGAGGTGCTGTGTGTAATGATAGGAGGAGAGGTGCTGTGTGTAATGATAGGAGGAGAGGTGCTGTGTGTAATGATAGGAGGAGAGGTGCTGTGTGTAATGATAGGAGGACAGGCGCTGTGTGTAATGATAGGAGGACAGGTGCTGTGTGTAATGATAGGAGGAGAGGTGCTGTGTGTAATGATAGGAGGACAGGGGCTGTGTGTAATGATAGGAGGACAGGCGCTGTGTGTAATGATAGGAGGACAGGCGCTGTGTGTAATGATAGGAGGAGAGGTGCTGTGTGTAGTGATAGGAGGAGAGGTGCTGTGTGTAATGATAGGAGGACAGGCGCTGTGTGTAATGATAGGAGGAGAGGTGCTGTGTGTAATGATAGGAGGAGAGGTGCTGTGTGTAATGATAGGAGGACAGGCGCTGTGTGTAATGATAGGAGGAGAGGTGCTGTGTGTAATGATAGGAGGAGAGGTGCTGTGTGTAATGATAGGAGGACAGGTGCTGTGTGTAATGATAGGAGGAGAGGTGCTGTGTGTAATGATAGGAGGAGAGGTGCTGTGTGTAGTGATAGGAGGAGAGGTGCTGTGTGTAGTGATAGGAGGACAGGCGCTGTGTGTAATGATAGGAGGAGAGGTGCTGTGTGTAATGATAGGAGGACAGGTGCTGTGTGTAGTGATAGGAGGACAGGTGCTGTGTGTAATGATAGGAGGAGAGGTGCTGTGTGTAATGATAGGAGGACAGGTGCTGTGTGTAGTGATAGGAGGACAGGTGCTGTGTGTAATGATAGGAGGACAGGCGCTGTGTGTAATGATAGGAGGACAGGCGCTGTGTGTAATGATAGGAGGAGAGGTGCTGTGTGTAATGATAGGAGGACAGGTGCTGTGTGTAATGATAGGAGGAGAGGTGCTGTGTGTAGTGATAGGAGGACAGGTGCTGTGTGTAATGATAGGAGGAGAGGTGCTGTGTGTAGTGATAGGAGGAGAGGTGCTGTGTGTAATGATAGGAGGACAGGCGCTGTGTGTAATGATAGGAGGACAGGTGCTGTGTGTAGTGATAGGACAGGTGCTGTGTGTAGTGATAGGAGGACAGGCGCTGTGTGTAATGATAGGACAGGTGCTGTGTGTAGTGATAGGAGGACAGGTGCTGTGTGTAATGATAGGAGGAGAGGTGCTGTGTGTAATGATAGGAGGACAGGGGCTGTGTGTAATGATAGGAGGACAGGCGCTGTGTGTAATGATAGGAGGACAGGCGCTGTGTGTAATGATAGGAGGAGAGGTGCTGGGTGTAATGATAGGAGGAGAGGTGCTGTGTGTAATGATAGGAGGACAGGCGCTGTGTGTAATGATAGGAGGAGAGGTGCTGTGTGTAATGATAGGAGGAGAGGTGCTGTGTGTAATGATAGGAGGACAGGCGCTGTGTGTAATGATAGGAGGAGAGGTGCTGTGTGTAATGATAGGAGGAGAGGTGCTGTGTGTAATGATAGGAGGACAGGTGCTGTGTGTAATGATAGGAGGAGAGGTGCTGTGTGTAATGATAGGAGGAGAGGTGCTGTGTGTAGTGATAGGAGGAGAGGTGCTGTGTGTAGTGATAGGAGGACAGGCGCTGTGTGTAATGATAGGAGGAGAGGTGCTGTGTGTAATGATAGGAGGACAGGTGCTGTGTGTAGTGATAGGAGGACAGGTGCTGTGTGTAATGATAGGAGGAGAGGTGCTGTGTGTAATGATAGGAGGACAGGTGCTGTGTGTAGTGATAGGAGGACAGGTGCTGTGTGTAATGATAGGAGGACAGGCGCTGTGTGTAATGATAGGAGGACAGGCGCTGTGTGTAATGATAGGAGGAGAGGTGCTGTGTGTAATGATAGGAGGACAGGTGCTGTGTGTAATGATAGGAGGAGAGGTGCTGTGTGTAGTGATAGGAGGACAGGTGCTGTGTGTAATGATAGGAGGAGAGGTGCTGTGTGTAGTGATAGGAGGAGAGGTGCTGTGTGTAATGATAGGAGGACAGGCGCTGTGTGTAATGATAGGAGGACAGGTGCTGTGTGTAGTGATAGGACAGGTGCTGTGTGTAGTGATAG
Source organism: Bombina bombina (assembly GCF_027579735.1). NCBI lineage: Eukaryota > Metazoa > Chordata > Amphibia > Anura > Bombinatoridae > Bombina > Bombina bombina. Next base: position 140,053,755 of record NC_069510.1, read on the forward strand.
GAGGACAGGCGCTGTGTGTAATGATAGGACAGGTGCTGTGTGTAGTGATAGGAGGACAGGCGCTGTGTGTAATGATAGGAGGACAGGCGCTGTGTGTAATGATAGGACAGGTGCTGTGTGTAGTGATAGGAGGACAGGCGCTGTGTGTAATGATAGGAGGACAGGCGCTGTGTGTAATGATTGGAAGAGATGGATCACATGGGTAAAAGGGAGGGTGGTGAATAACAAATGAGGGAGTGAGGCTATGACCCTGTTTGCAGATGTTTGTGATGATCCTGAGCCTTGGGACCTTATTGTGGATATAACATGATGATTACACTTAGCTGGAATCCATTTTCCTAATTAGTTGTTTCAGTTAGTCAACTTCAAACCTGCGTATTACAGTGCTATATCAGCAGGGATTATACAGCAGTCTGTACATAAGCACCGGGATTATTAGCTTTTTGAGAGGAGGTAGAGTCAAAGGGGAATTAGGTTCAAATCATTGACAGCGGAGGTTAATTGCAGTTTACATTTATTTATATAAAAAAAGAAATGTTTAGGTTTAGAAATGTAGTTTGTGTTGTACTTTGTTATCTCCATCTGCTTTGTCCTTTTAACCCCTTGTGTCACATTGCAGTGCGTATTGTGGCAGTGATTCTGGGCAGTGACAGGTCTGGCACTGGTCTTGTTGATACCTCATGGCCTAAAGAGTTCTGTAGGATATTATTAGCGTATAAATATAGATTACTGGAATACTTGCTAGTCATATGGCAATTAGTGTCAGTGACTGATTGAGAGGAAGCCCTTCAGTGTACATCTATTTGTAATAAAGAGACAACATGAATACTAGCAGGACTGTCTGTGTATGTGTTTGTATTGTGTGTGTATGTGTTTGTATTGTGTGTGTATGTGTTTGTATTGTCTGTGTATGTGTTTGTATTGTGTGTGTATGTGTTTGTATTGTGTGTGTATGTGTTTGTATTGTGTGTGTATTGTGTGTGTATTGTGTTTGTATTGTGTGTGTATTGTGTGTGTATGTGTTTGTATTTTGTGTGTATGTGTTTGTATTGTGTGTGTATGTGTTTGTATTGTGTGTGTATTGTGTGTGTATGTGTTTGTATTGTGTGTGTATGTGTTTGTATTGTGTGTGTATGTGTTTGTATTGTGTGTGTATGTGTGTGTATGTGTTTGTATTGTGTGTGTGTATGTGTGTGTATTGTGTGTGTATGTGTGTGTATTGTGTGTGTATGTGTTTGTATTGTGTGTGTATGTGTTTGTATTGTGTGTATTGTGTGTGTATGTGTTTGTAATGTGTGTGTATGTGTTTGTATTGTGTTTGTATGTATTTGTATTGTGTGTATTGTCTGTGTATGTGTTTGTATTGTGTGTGTATGTGTTTGTATTGTGTGTGTATGTGTTTGTATTGTGTGTGTATTGTGTGTGTATTGTGTGTGTATTGTGTGTGTATTGTGTGTGTATGTGTGTGTATTGTGTGTGTATGTGTTTGTATTGTGTGTGTATGTGTTTGTATTGTGTGTGTATTGTATGTGTATGTGTTTGTATTGTGTGTGTGTATGTGTTTGTATTGTGTGTGTGTATTGTGTGTGTATGTGTTTGTATTGTGTGTGTATGTGTGTGTATGTGTTTCTATTGTGTGTGTATGTGTGTATTGTGTGTGTATTGTGTGTGTATGTGTTTGTATTGTGTGTGTGTATTGTGTGTGTATTGTGTGTGTATTGTGTGTGTATGTGTTTGTATTGTGTGTGTATGTGTGTGTATGTGTTTGTATTGTGTGTGTATGTGTGTGTATGTGTTTGTATTGTGTGTGTATTGTGTGTGTATGTGTTTGTATTGTGTGTGTATTGTGTGTGTATGTGTTTGTATTGTGTGTGTATGTGTTTGTATTGTGTGTGTATTGTGTGTGTATGTGTTTGTATTGTGTGTGTATGTGTTTGTATTGTGTGTGTATTGTGTGTGTATGTGTTTGTATTGTGTGTGTATTGTGTGTGTATGTGTTTGTATTGTGTGTGTATTGTGTGTGTATTGTGTGTGTATTGTGTGTGTATGTGTGTGTATGTGCATGTCTGTGTGTGTGTGAGCATGTATATCTATGTGTGCATGCATGTGCGTGTGTTTGTATGAGAAAAAAGGGGGTATTGTGGGTAACACAAGGTACCTATATATGTGCACAAAATAAGAGTTTGTGGAGGGTGCTGAGTGCTGATTAAGGTAATTAATTTAAGTGAAAAAGAAAGTACCAATTATCGGCACTCGCTTATATTATACACAGTATGTTCTATTATAACGCACACTGTCCCAAATTATATTAGTGAGGGGCAAATAGCCCAAAGAGTATTATCTGAACCCAGTACACAAAAGCCTAAATCCAAATGTGGCACATATTTCACACAAATGGATAGTTACACTGAGGAGGGGAAAAGCCCCAGTTATATAACAATGAATAAGGTAGTGTAAATACGATAATTAGGCTAGAGAGAGGATGTGGAACTATTTTCACACATCAGGGCCTCCATTACATATAGAGAGTCGCCCGCAAAAGCCGGCGATGCCAGATTTTACGCGATTTTGGTATTACATTTACGGAGTAGCATACAAGTTACGCCCGTATATTTCACCCGTCGCTCGCAATTTTTACTCCCATAGGCTAACATGGGACCGCGTCGTAAATCGGTATCCAATATCCAGCGCAAGGCCTTAGGTGGCGAAAATGGAGAAATCTTACTCCATTTTTACCTCGCCATAAAAGGCAGCCGTAGCAGGCCTTGCGCTGAGTATGGGAGCACCGTAACTCCATAAAATGCCTGCAAAAATAAACTAACACCTAACGCATGCGCAATGTCTATCTACCTGTCAACCGCAATCCCCCACCGCAATAACTAATAAACTCTATTAACCCCTAAACCGCCATAGCCCACACCGCAATAAACCTATTCTAGTATTAACCCCTAAACCGCCATAGCCCACATAGCCTATTAAATCTATTAACCCCTAATCTGCCGCCGCCAACGTCGTCGCCACTATAATAAAGTTATTAACCCCTAAACCTAAGTCTAACCCTAACACCCCCCTACCTTAAATATTATTTAAATAAATATAAATAATTTTACTATTATTATCTAAATTATTCCTATTTAAAACTAAATACTTACCTATAAAATAAACCCTAAGATAGCTACAATATAATTAATAATTACATTGTAGCTATTTTAGGATTTATTTTTATTTTACAGGCAACTTTGTATTTATTTTAACTAGGTACAATAGCTATTAAATAGTTAATAACTATTTAATAGCTACCTAGTTAAAATAACTCCAAATTTACCTTTAAAATAAATCCTAACCTAAGTAACAATCACACCTAACACTACACTATCATTACATTAATTAAATTAATTAACTACAATTACCTAAAATTAAATACAATAAAATAAAATAAACTATAGTACAAAAACAAACAAACACTAAATTACAGAAAAAAAATATTACAAGAAGTTTAAACTAATTACACCTAATCTAAGCCCCCTAATAAAATAAAAAAGCCCCCCAAAATAATAAAATTCCCTACCCTATACTAAATTACAAATAGCCCTTAAAAGGGCTTTTTGCAGGGCATTGCCCCAAAGTAATCAGCTCTTTTACCTATAAAAAAAGAAATACAACCCCCCAACATTAAAACCCACCACCCACACACCCAACCTTACTCTAAAACCCACCCAATCCCCCCTTAAAAAAACCTAACACTAACCCCTTGAAGACCACCCTACCTTGAGCCGTCTTCACCCAGCCGGGCAGAAGTCTTCATCTGATCCATGCAGAAGAGGTCCTCCAGCTGGGCAGAAGTCTTCATCCGATCCGGGCAGAAGAGGTCTTCCAGCCGGGCAGAAGTCTTCATCCAAGCGGCATCTTCTATCTTCTTCCATCCGACGAGGAGCGGCTCCATCTTGAAGACATCCGACGCGGAGCATTCTTCCTGGCCGACGGACTAACGACGAATGAAGCTTCCTTTAAATGACATCATCCAAGATGGCGTCCCTTGAATTCCGATTGGCTGATAGAATTCTATCAGCCAATCGGAATTAAGGTAGGAAAAATCCTATTGGCTGATGCAATCAGCCAATCGGATTGAAGTTCAATCCGATTGGATGATCCAATCAGCCAATAGGATTGACCTTGCATTCTATTGGCTGATTGGAACAGCCAATAGAATGTGAGGTCAATCCTATTGGCTGATTGGATAAATGTGGGTAAATGTGTAGTTATTTTAACTAGGTAGCTATTAAATAGTTATTAACTATTTAATAGCTATTGTACCTAGTTAAAATAAATACAAAGTTGCCTGTAAAATAAAAATAAATCCTAAAATAGCTACAATGTAATTATTAATTATATTGTAGCTATCTTAGGGTTTATTTTATAAGTAAGTATTTAGTTTTAAATAGGAATAATTTAGTTAATAATAGTAATATTATTTATATTTATTTAAATAATATTTAAGTTAGGGGGGTGTTAGGGTTAGACTTAGGTTTAGGGGTTAATAACTTTATTATAGTGGCGGCGACGTTGGCGGCGGCAGATTAGGGGTTAATAGATTTAATAGGCTATGTGGGCTATGGCGGTTTAGGGGTTAACACTAGAATAGGTTTATTGCGGTGTGGGCTATGGCGGTTTAGGGGTTAATACTAGAATAGGTTAATTGTGGTGTGGGCTATGGCAGTTTAGGGGTTAATAATTAGGCTTATTGCGTTGTGGGGGTTGTCGGTCTAGGGGTTAATACATTTATTATTAGTAGTGAGAGGGGGGGATTGCGGATATAGGGGTTTTACATGTTGGGCTTATTTTTGGGAGGCGTGTTAGACTGTTACGGGAGATTTGATATTTCCTTTACTTTTCTTAGGCGCCGGCAGTTTCTAAAGTGTCGTAAGTCACCAGCGACTCCAGAAATTTGTATTTACGCTTATTTCTGGACATCGCTAGTTTATCAGACTTACGGCACTTAGGAAATGCCGGCGGGGTATATGTAATACTCCGATGTGCAAGGTGAAATTACAGGCGGCGCAGGTTCCCATGCTTGCGCAGAAACCTGCACCGTATATTTGATCGCGCCCCAGAGTGGTATACACCAGGTCGGTGGTCACCTAGTCGTGGTTATTTATGTATGTGTGTGAGCATTTAATATGTTTGTATGTATATGTGTGTATGTATCCTTTTGTGTGTGGGTTAAACCAGTGATTTTTAACCTTTTTTTTGCCGTGGCACACTTTTTTACATAAAAGAATCCTGTGGCACACCACCATCCCAAAATGTTAAAAAAATCACACATTGTAGCCTAATACAGCATATATACACATACACACAAACACACACATACTGTATGTATTGTGCTGTTATGCCATGCCTCCTACAAACTACCCCTGCACTGGGAGTAAAAAACAAGCAAAGTTTAAAAAATATGTCACACTGTTGTCAGTCTGCCGTGGCACACCTGAGGATCTCTCACGGCACACTAGTGTGCCACGGCACACTGGTTGAAAAACACTGGGTTAAACTGTGTAGTTTGTGTGTTTACATTTGTTTGAGCTTCTGTGCGTTTGTGCTCACATCTGTGTATGTGAGAATTGTGTGTATTTGTGGCTATGTGTGTACACATCTATGTGTGTGTGTGCACTCATGTATGTCACTGTGTACGTGCCTATGTGTCTGCAATGCTCTCTGTATACTATATATACAGAGCACAAAAACAATGTCCACATCATTTGTAAGTCAAGAAGAAAAAGTAGTGAGGAGATAAAGTTACTTGGCCACTCAATATTATAAAAAAAAAAAGAAGCCTTGTTTTATCACCTGTCTGCTGCAATTTCTTTTATAGCAGGGACTAGTGGAAGTATTCAGGGGAACTGACTTTGTTTCACATCAAGAGTGGGGGAGACAAGAACAGGCTTTCAGTGTTAGTGATAAAAAGGTTACAAGATCTCCTTAAAGGGACACTGAACCCAAATTATTTATTTCGTGATTCAGATAGAGCATGCAATTTTAAGCAACTTTCTAATTTACTCCTACTATCAAATGTTCTTCATTATCTTTGTATCTTTATTTGAAAAGCAAGAATGTAAGTTTAGATGCCGGCCCATTTTTTTGTGAACAACCTGGGTTGTTCTTGCTGTATGGACAGCACCAATAAACAAGTGCTCTCCAGGGTGCTGAACCAACAATTGGCTGGCTCCTTAGCTTAGATGCCTTCTTTTTCAAATAAAGATAGCAAGAGAACGAAGAAAAATTGATAATAGGAGTAACTTAGAAAGTTGTTTAAAATTGCTGCCCTATCTGAATCACAAAAGAAAAAATTTGGGTTCAGTGTCCTTTTAAACTGAACCATTAAACAGAAGAATGCTGCAGTAATATTGCTTATTTGCCATTTCAGTGTCAGTCATTTCTTACAGGGAGCAGCTTTGTAATCAGTGAGGGCAGTTACCTGGATGTATCAGACTGGCTGAACCCGGCCCAGCTGTCCCTTTACTATCAGGTGAACGCCAGCTCTCCTTGGGTGCGAGATCTTTGTGGACAGAGGACCACGGATGCCTGCGAGCAGATTTGTGACCCAGAGACAGGTGAGTTACAGAATGACTGAGACTGACTTTATACATCAGCTGTAGAGTCAGGTACCCAGGATCTCATTACTTAATAAGTTGCTGCCTGGGTAGTCACTAAGGGGAAGTAAAGTATATTCCCTGCTGAGTCTGTATGTTAACCTGGTGTTCTGCAATCACACAAACCATTTTAGCAGATTCTTTCACATCAGTCTGTGTTTGGTTTAACTTCATGCACATAATGCATCATTTATTAGTGAGACAAATTTGTCTTGGAAGTCACGTTGTAATTACACTTTGGGCTGTGACAAAAAACAACTTATTTATTTAACTAGGGTTTGAAAATATAAATACAAATTTTTGACATCGGAGCATTTCCTCTTAAAGGGACAAAAAAGGTCAAAATTGAAATTTGCATAAGTGCATTTCAATTTTAAATATTATTTCTCTTGTAAGGTGTATCCAGTCCACGGATCATCCATTACTTGTGGGATATTCTCATTCCCAACAGGAAGTTGCAAGAGGACACCCACAGCAGAGCTGTAATATAGCTCCTCCCCTAACTGTCATAGCCAGTCATTCTCTTGCAACTCTCAACAAGCTAGGACGTTGTAGGAGAGAGTGGTTAAATATAGCTAGTTTATTTTCTTCAATCAAAAGTTTGTTATTTTTAAATAGTACCGGAGTTGTGCTATTTTATCTCAGGCAGTAAATAGAAGAAGAATCTGCCTGAGGTTTCTATGATCTTAGCAGGTTGTAACTAAGATCCATTGCTGTTCTCACATATGTCTGAGGGAATTACACAGATGAGGTAAAACTTCAGCGAGAGAATGGCGTGCAGTTTATTCTGCTATCAGGTATGTGCAGTTATAATTTTTTCTAGAGATGGAAAACACTAGAAAATGCTGCTGATACCGGATTAATGTAAGTTAAGCCTGAATACAGTGATTTAATAACGACTGGTATCATGCTTACTCCCAGGGGTACTACCCTTATGATATTGCAATATAAAACGTTTGCTGGCATGTTTAATCGTTTTTATATATGCTTTGTTGATAAAACTTTATTGGGGCCTAGTTTTTTCCACATGGCTGGCTTAAATTTAAACTAGAAACAGTTTTCCTGAGGCTTTCCACTGTTGTAGTATAAAAGTTACAGTTGGTGCAGTTAAAATTACAAACTGTGACATCCAGCTTCCCTCAAAGGCCCTCTGAATGCTATAGGACATTTCTAAAGGGCCCAAAGGCTTTCCAAAGTCATTTATTGGGGAAGGTAGGGCTACAGCTTGCTGTGGCAGTTGGTTGTGACTGTTAAAAAAAAGTCTATTTCGTTTTTTTGATCCGTTTTTTGAACTAAGGGGTTAATCATCCATTTGCAAGTGGGTGCAATGCTCTGTTAGCCTATTATACACACTGTAAAAATTTCGTTTGATTTACTGCATTTTTTCACTGTTTTTCAAATTCTGACAAAATTTGTTTCTCTTAAAGGCACAGTATCGTTTTTTATATTTGCTTGTTAACTTGATTTAAAGTGTTTTCCAAGCTTGCTAGTCTCATTGCTAGTCTGTATAAACATGTCTGACATAGAAGAAACTCCTTGTTTATTATGTTTAAAAGCCATGGTGGAACCCCCTCTTAGAATGTGTACCAAATGTACTGATTTCATTTTATGCAATAAAGATCATTTTCTGTCTTTAAAAAATTTTATCACCAGAGGAATCTGACGAGGGGGAAGTTATGCCGACTAACTTTCCCCACGTGTTAGACCCTTTGACTCCCGCTTAAGGGACTCACGCTCAAATGGCGCCAAGTACATCTAGGGCGCCCATAGCGTTTACTTTACAAGACATGGCGGCAGTCATGGATAATACACTGTCAGCGGTATTAGCCAGACTACCTGAACTTAAAGGTAAGCGAGATAGCTCTGGGGTGAGACAAAATGCAGAGCATACTGACGCTTTAAGAACCATGTCTGATACTGCCTCACAATATGCAGAAGCTGAGGAAAGAGAGCTTCAGTCAGTGGGTGATGTTAATGACTCAGGAAAGATACCTGATTCTAATATTTCTACATTTAAATTTAAGCTTGAACACCTCCGCGTGTTGCTTAGGGAGGTTTTAGCTGCTCTGAATCACTGTGATACCATTGCAGTGCCAGAGAAATTGTGCAGACTGGATAAATACTTTGCAGTGCCGGTGTGTACTGATGTTTTTCCAAATACCTAAAAGGTTTACAGAAATGTATTAATAAGGAATGGGATAGACCAGGTGTGCCGTTCTCTTCCCCTCATATTTTTAGAAAAATGTTTCCAATAGATGCCACCACACGGGACTTATGGCAGACAGTCCCTAAGGTGGAGGGAGCAGTTTCTACTCTAGTAAAGCGTACTACTATCCCTGTCGAGGACAGTTGTGCTTTTTTTTTTTTTTTTTTTTTTTTTTTTTTAAGATCCAATGGATAAAAAAATTAGAGGTTACCTTAAGAAAATATTTATTCAACAAGGTTTTATCCTACAGCCCCTTGCATGCATTGCCCCTGTCACTGCTGCTGCGGCGTACTGGTTTGAGTCTCTGGAAGAGGCTTTACAGGTAGCGACTCCATTGGATGACATATTTGGCATACTTAGAGCACTTAAGCTAGCCAATTCTTTTATTCTGATGCCATTGTTCATTTGACTAAACTAACGGCTAAGAATTCTGGTTTTGCTATACAGGCGCGCAGAGCGCTATGGCTTAGATCATGGTCAGCTGACGTGACTTCAAAATCTAAGCTACTTAACATTCCCTTCAAGGGGCAGACCCTATTCGGGCCTGGTTTGAAGGAGATTATTGCTGATATCACTGGAGGAAAAGGTCATGCCCTTCCTCAGGACAGGTCCAAATCTAGGGCCAAACAGTCTAATTTTCAGGCCTTTCGAAACTTCAAGGCAGGTGCGGCATCAACTTCCTCTAATGCTAGACAAGAGGGAACTTTTGCTCAATCCAAGACGGTCTGGAGACCAATCCAGACCTGGAAAAAAAGTAAGCAGGCCAAAAAGCCTGCTGCTGCCTCTAAGACAACATGAAGGAACGGCCCCCTATCCGGTAACAGATCTAGTAGGGGGCAGACTTTCACTCTTCGCCCAGGCGTGGGCAAGAGATGTTCAGGATCCCTGGGCGTTGGAAATTATATCCCAGGGATATCTCCTGGACTTCAAAGTTTCCCCCCCCCAAAAGGGAGATTTCACCTTTCACAATTATCTGCAAACCAGATAAAGAGAGAGGCATTCTTACACTGTGTACGAGACCTCCTAGTTATGGGAGTGATCCATCCAGTTCCAAAGGAGGAACAGGGACAGGGTTTTTACTCAAATCTGTCTGTGGTTCCCAAAAAAGAGGGAACCTTCAGACCAATTTTGGATCTAAAGATCTTAAACAAATTCCTCAAAGTTCCATCATTCAAGATGGAAACTATTCGTACCATCCTACCAATGATCCAGGAGGGTCAATATATGACTACAGTGGATCTAAAGGATGCTTATCTTCACATTCCGATACACAAAGATCATCATCGGTTTCTCAGGTTTGCGTTTCTAGACAGGCATTACCAGTTTGTAGCTCTTCCCTTTGGACTAGCTACAGCCCCAAGAATCTTTACAAAGGTTCTAGGGTCGCTTCTGGCGGTCCTAAGGCCGCGGGGCATAGCAGTAGCCCCTTATTTAGACGACATCCTGATACAGGCGTCAAACTTTCAAATTGCCAAGTCTCATACGGACGTAGTACTGGCATTTCTGAGGTCGCATGGGTGGAAAGTGAACGAGGAAAAGAGTTCTCTATCCCCACTCACAAGAGTTTCCTTTCTAGGGACTCTGATAGATTCTTTAGAAATGAAAATTTACCTGACAGAGTCCAGGTTATCAAAGCTTCTAAATTCCTTCCGGGTTCTTCATTCCATTCCGCGCCCTTCGGTGGCTCAGTGTATGGAAGTAATCGGCTTAATGGTAGCGGCAATGGACATAGTTCCGTTTGCACGCTTACATCTCAGACCGCTGCAACTATGCATGCTCAGTCAGTGGAACGGGGATTACACAGATTTGTCCCCTCAACTGAATCTGGACCAAGAGACCAGGGATTCTCTTCTCTGGTAGCTATCTCGGGTCCATCTGTCCAAAGGTATGACCTTTCGCAGGCCAGATTGGACAATTGTAACAACAGATGCCAGCCTTCTAGGTTGGGGTGCAGTCTGGAATTCCCTGAAGGCTCAGGGATCGTGGACTCAGGAGGAGTCTCTCCTTCCAAGAAATATTCTGGAACTAAGAGCGATATTCAATGCTCTTCAGGCTTGGCCTCAGTTAGCAACTCTGAGGTACATCAGATTTCAGTCGGACAACATCACGACTGTAGCTTACATCAACCATCAAGGGGGAACAAGAAGTTCCCTAGCGATGTTAGAAGTTTAAAAAATAATTCGCTGGGCAGAGATTCACTCTTGCCACCTATCAGCTATCCATATCCCAGGTGTAGAGAACTGGGAGGCGGATTTTCTAAGTCGTCAGACTTTTCATCCGGGAGAGTGGGAACTCCATCCGGAGGTTTTTGCACAACTGATTCATCGTTGGGGCAAACCAGAACTGGATCTCATGGCATCTCGCCAGAACGCCAAGCTTCCATGTTAGGGATCCAGGTCCAGGGATCCCAAGGCGACACTGATAGATGCTCTAGCAGTGCCCTGGTCTTTCAACCTGGCTTATGTGTTTCCACCGTTTCCTCTGCTCCCTCGACTGATTGCCAAGATCAAGCAGGAGAGAGCATCGGTGATTCTGATAGCACCTGCGTGGCAACGCAGGACCTGGTATGCAGATCTAGTGGACATGTCATCCTTTCCACCATGGTCTCTGCCTCTGAGACAGGACCTTCTACTTCAGGGTCCTTTCAACCATCCAAATCTAATTTCTCTGAGGCTGACTGCCTGGAGATTGAACGCTTGATTTTATCAAAGCGTGGCTTCTCTGAGTCAGTTATTGATACCTTAATACAGGCACGAAAGCCTGTCACCAGGAAAATTTAACATAGGATATGACGTAAATATCTTTATTGGTGTGAATCCAAGGGTTACTCATGGAGTAAGGTCAGGATTCCCAGGATATTATCTTTTCTCCAAGAAGGTTTGGAAAAAGGATTGTCAGCTAGTTCCTTAAAGGGACAGATTTCTGCTCGGTCTATTCTTTTGCACAAGCGTCTGGCAGATGTTCCAGACGTTCAGGCATTTTGTCAGGCTTTAGTTAGAATCAAGCCTGTGTTTAAACCTGTTGCTCCACCATGGAGCTTAAATTTGGTTCTTAAGGTTCTTCAAGAAGTTACGTTTGAACCTCTTCATTCCATAGATATCAAACTTTTATCTTGGAAAGTTCTGTTTTTGGTAGCTATTTCCTCGGCTCGTAGAGTCTCTGAGCTATCTGCCTTATAATGTGATTCTCCTTATCTGATTTTTCATACGGATAAGGTAGTCCTGCGTACCAAACCTGGGTTCTTACCTAAGGTGGTATATAACAAGAATATCAATCAAGAGATTGTTGTTCCATCCTTGTGTCCTAATCCTTCTTCGAAGAAGGAACGTCTATTACACAATCTGGACGTGGTCCGTGTTTTAAAGTTTTACTTACAAGCTACTAAAGATTTTCGTCAAACATCTGCATTGTTTGTTGTCTACTCTGGACAGAGGAGAGGTCAAAAGGCTTCGGCAACCTCTGTTTCTTTTTGGCTAAGAAGCATAATCCGCTTAGCCTATGAGACTGCTGGACAGCAGCCTCCTGAAAGGATTACAGCTCATTCTACTAGAGCTGTGGCTTTCCACTTGGGCCTTTAAAAATGAGGCTTCTGTTGAACAGATTTGCAAGGCGGCGACTTGGTCTTCGCTTCATACTTTTTCAAAATTTTACAAATTTTATACTTTTGCTTCTTCGGAGGCTATATTTGGGAGAAAGGTTTTACAGGCAGTGGTTCCTTCCATTTAAGTACCTGCCTTGTCCCTCCCTTCATCCGTGTACTTTAGCTTTGGTATTGGTATCCCACAAGTAATGGATGATCCGTGGACTGGATACACCTTACAAGAGAAAACACAATTTATGCTTACCTGATAAATTTATTTCTCTTGTGGTGTATCCAGTCCACGGCCCGCCCTGTCATTTTAAGGCAGGTAATTTTTAAATTTAAACTACAGTAACCACTGCACCCTATGGTTCCTCCTTTCTCGGCTTGTTTTCGGTCGAATGACTGGCTATGACAGTTAGGGGAGGAGCTATATTACAGCTCTGCTGTGGGTGTCCTCTTGCAACTTCCTGTTGGGAATGAGAATATCCCACAAGTAATGGATGATCCGTGGACTGGATACACCACAAGAGAAATAAATTTATCAGGTAAGCATAAATTGTGTTTTCAATATTATGTTGCATGTTTGCATTATACTTTCATTAGCATAAGTGCTTCTAGTAAAAGTTATTGCTGGTTTTTAGCGGCATACGTACATATGCTGTGAAGGCCCGTACAACAGTATATTAAAGGTACATGAAACCCAAATTTTTTTCTTTCATGATTCAGATAGAGAATACAATTTTAAACAACTTTCTAATTTACTTTTATTATCTAATCTGTTTCATTCTCTTGGTATCATTTGTTGAAGGAGCAGCAATGCACTACTAGTTTTTAACTGAACACATGGGTGAGCCAATCACATTCAATATATCTATGCAGCCACCAATCAACAGCTAGAACCTAGGTTCTCTGCTGCTCATGAACTTGCCTAGATAAATCTTTCAGCAAAGGATAACAAGAGAAGGAAGCAAATTAAATAATATAAGTAAATTGGAAAGTTGTTAAAAATTGTATTCTCTATCTGAATCATGAAAGATTTTTTGGGGGGTTTTATGTCCCTTTAAGCTCAGAGAGCTGATTGTGGAACTCATACAAGCCACCTATTTTAAGGAGTGGCGTATAAATACCGGTGCACGGCCCTCACAGCATATGTGCGTATCCTGATCACAGTAATAACTTTTACTAAAAGCATTTTACTATTGGAAGTATATTGCAAAAACACTTCTATATAAGGTGCAACTGCAAGAAAAACAATACACACTATATTAATAGTTACATTTTACTAAGTAAATTGAGATATATATATATATATATATATATATATATATATATACATACTTATCTGTCTGTCTATATATCTATCTATTTATCTTTTTATATATATATATATATATATATATATATATATAAACATATTTATCTGTCTGTCTGTCTGTCTATCTATCTATCTATCTATCTATCTATCTATATATCTATCTAACTATCTATCTTTTTATATATATATATATATATATATATATACATATTTAACTGTCTGTCTATCTATCTTTATATATATATTTATATATATACATATTTAACTGTCTGTCTGTCTGTCTATCTATCAATCTATCTATATATCTATCTATCTATCTATCTATATATCTTTATATATATATATATATATATATATATATATATATACATATTTATCTATTTGTCTGTCTATCTATCTATCTATCTATCTATCTATCTATGTGTATCTATCTATCTATCTATCTATCTATTTATATATATATATATATATATATATATATATATAATAACTATATATCTGTCTGTCTATCATGTATCTATCTATATCTATCTATCTATCTATTATCTATCTATCTATCTATCTATCTATATAGCTATCTTTATATATACTGTATATATATATATATAAATATATATATATATATATATATATATTTAACTATATATCTGTCTGTCTATCATGTATCTATCTATATCTATCTATCTATTATCTATCAATCTATCTATCTATATATCTATCTTTATAAATACTGTGCATATATATATATATATATATATATCTGTATTTAACTATATATCTGTCTGTCTATCATGTATCTATCTATTATTAATCTATCTAATCTATCTATTTATCTATCTGTATTTATCTATATATCTATCTATCCATCTATTTATCTATTTATCTTCAAAATCATTATACAGAGCAGTATGATATAACTACCACTGCTTACTACTGAGTTACCTTTGGGGGGCCTAAAAAACATTTTGCACCAGGGTCCTCTGTTGATTATGTCCGCTACTGTGATTGCCTTGGGAAATTATTCAACAGTGAAAGTGCTTTAGGGGATTTAGATGTTAAAGCAAAAGAGACCTTCTGGGAAAAGATTAAGCTTCCTAAGATCGATAGCGAGAAATTGGCGCAATTGAATCTACCAATCTATATTGAGGAGGTTAAGGGTGCTATTGATAGAATAAAGATTGGGAAAGCTCCAGGTCCAGATGGGCTTGCGGCAGAGTGGTATAGAATATTGAAAACAGACATAGTTGACATTTTGACAGAACTATTTAATCTATATTTTGTTCAAAATAGAATGAAATCTCTATATTTCGCGGATTCGGTAATTACACTGATTCATAAAAAGGGCAAATCATTAGAGGATATGGGTTCTTATAGACCCATATCTTTACTCAATAACGATTATAAGCTGTTAATGAATATTATTGCTGAGAGGCTGAAAAAAGTGATTGGAGATATAATTCACCCCGATCAGACGGGTTTGAGGAATATACGCAGGGTACTATTAACAATTGAGCATTACTATAATAAATTACACAGAACAGGAAAAGATAATGTAGTAGACCATTCCTTAGTTACAATAGACGTGGAAAAGGCATTTGATTCAATAATCTGGGACCATTTGACGACTTCTCTATTACAGTTCGGGTTCTTGGGCAATCTAGTAAATTTGGTGAATTTGATATACAAATCACCAAGATCACAAGTGTTAGTAAATGGGGTATTTACACCATATATTATCATGCAAAAAGGAACCAGGCAGGGATGTCCGTTATCCCCACTTCTTTTTAATATTGCTCTAGAGCCCCTGGCAATCTATTTCAGGGAGAGGTTAGAAGGTATCAAGGTAGGAGATCACAAGGTAGTTATTTCATTATATGCGGATGATGTTATTCTTTTTCTTAGTAACTCTAGGTTAAGTATCCCAACAAGTCTGGAGATTATCAATCAGTTTAGTAAGTTTACAGGGTACAAAGTAAATATTCAGAAGTCAGAAATACTATGGATCAACAAAAATAAAAATAGCTATAGTAAACACCCGTATAGGGAAGTAGCCCATATTAGATATCTGGGAATCATTTTGGGGAAAGATCCAGACGAGTGGTATAAGCTCAATTTTGTTGACTATTTTACTAATTTCCACACTGAGTTACAGAGATGGAATATATACTTTCTTTCATTGTCAGCCAAAATCATGCTTATTAAGACAATTATTTTTCCGCGTCTATTGTTTCTACTTCAAAACATACCCTTATTCATTACAAGGCAAGATATTATTAAATTTAACAAGGCATGTACTAAATTCATTTGGGGCAAGACGAGACCCCGGATAGCTCTAGACAGATTAACCGTACCTAAAAAATATGGGGGTATGGCTTTACCAAATTTACGCTACTATAACTGGATAGCAATGATAAAATATGGATTAGACTGGTTGCTTGAGGCACAATACATCACTTACTATGAGTTGGAGACAGAATTAATAAGACCTTTCAATTTTAAATCTGCCCTACATCACACTTATGTAAAACTACCGGAGAATATCAAACAACTCTCAACAATTTCAAATATTATTTTTGCCTGGCAAAAATATTGTAATCTAATGGGAGTGGATTATAGAAGATCTAGATATCTACCGATCATCGGTACCCCGGATTTTTCTCCAGGACAAAATAATATAGTTTTTAGAGAATGGTATGCAAAAGGAATATCATATTTTGCACAACTTTTGATAACTGGCTCAAATAAATTACAATCGTATGGCGATATAGCAAAAAAGTTTCAGCTACCTCAAAAGAATTTTTATGCCTACCTGCAAGTTAGAAGTTTTATGACAGTACTTTCTCAATCAAGTGAGTCAGGTTGGGATTTACAAGAGATAGAGGCAGGACTCACTTTGTATAAAGCAGGCATTAGATCATTAACATATTGGTATAATATTCTATTCGATAAATTAGGGTCTAATCATATCAGGGTAATCACACAGAAGCTTCAAAAATATGTCCCAAATGTTCAGGAAGACGAGGTAGTGAAAAGTATTAGTTTAAGTATGTCAGCGATGTTAGGAATTATCCCGGGGCAATATTGGAAGATGAGTCTTGGAGGAAAACAGTGACCTTCTCAGACGTCTGGGAAACAATTACCAAAATAACACACACAGGCAGGTTATCATTAGCAAATGTTCCGTTTATTGTGGGACCCAAAAGCACAATATATAGACGTGGATACACGTGGGCATTTCTGGTGCGTAGCATCATCTTATTGGCCAAGCATAACACAGTAATATATTTCCTAATGGCCTTATTGGCATGCAGCATAACATTTATGAAAAAAAAAACAGACATGAAGAAGAGAAAAAAAAATGTATATTCTGCAGCTTACAGGAAATAATATAGGTGGGTGCTGCTCTGTAACAGTTGTGGTTTTGGCTTACAAAAAGTCCCTAGGTTTGTTGGCTTTGAAAACAAGTACCTTATTTCCTGTTCAGACAGATCAGCAACTGAAATTTGCAAACTGCTATTACAAGTGTCTCAGAAAAAATGATATTACGAATGGAGTGCAGAAAAAATACATCAGTGCATAACATTATAGATAATGTAAAATAAGTACATAGGTAAAGTGTGCAACACAAATAAGTGATGTTCCCTGACAAGCGACGACAGTAATTAGTTGGAGGGAAACTCATTGGAGAATCATTAACAATTACTATTTAACGCCGGATAGATTAAATAAATGGGCTAGTCTAGACTTGAATATTTCTTGTTATAAGTGTAGTGCAGGGAGAGCAGACCTATTGCACTGTTTGTGGCTGTGTCCCAAAATCAGACAATTTTGGGCTAAGGTAAACTATTGGTTAAATAAATATGTGGGGTCACGGATTGAATTTACCCCAGCCATAATCTTTTTTCTGTATCAAGCTCTGCTAGAGCCAGGAGAGAGTCAATTAGTTAATACCGCTATAATGTTAGCTCGAAATTTAATAGTTAGAAATTGGAAAAGAAGAAGAGCCCCTGTGTTAGGGGAGTTTATTAATTTAATCTATTTACAGATGAGAATAGAACTCTATGACAATAATTTAAGAAAGGAGACAAAGCTCAGGAAGTATTTCAATAAATGGTTAAAAGTACTCTTGGAATAGCCATTAGATATGCAAAGGCAATTTATCTCCCCTCTAAAAAATTTAGTACCCTTCTTAACTTTGGTGGCGGAAGAGAGGATACCTTACCAGCGGGGGGAGGTAAGGGAAGGAGCTAATTAAGTCAGGACTATATTTTTTTGGGGGGTTTCCCCCCTTTTTTTTTTTTTTTTTTTTTTGGTATTTGTGTGTGCCTGGGGGGGGGGGTGTAGAGGTGTGTGTTAAAAATGGTATAAAACAGTAGTGTTTACAAAATAATGAAGGGCATTGGTGAACGATTAAGAAGTATAAGATGGTTACATAACTTAAAAAAATTCTTGTTTTTTTATGTATTTTATTTTTTTCTTTGAAACTGTATTAACGGCCCTGCATGGTGCAAAACAAGAATTTTGATTTTTTTTCTACGTATATTATTTTTCTCTTTGAAACTGAATTAATGGCCCTGCGTGGCGCAAAACAAGAAATGTATTGTTGTTTGTTGATATGTCATTTTCTTGACTGTATTGTACACTACTGGCTACAAATAAATATTTAAAAAAAAACAAAACAGTGAAAGTGAACCCTGTGCTTGAAAAAAAATATATATAAACTACAAATAACTAAACACCTTGATAAGTTGTAGAAATGTTATAAAAACAAATATTTTACCAACTGTCCCATTTTTCCTGGGACAGTCCAGTTTTCTGACTTTCTGCCCTTTCCTGTGTTCAGTACAGCCTGTATTTAGTTTAAAGGGACACTCAAGTCAAAATTTAACTTTCATTATTCAGATAGAACATGTAATTTTAAACAACTTTCCAATTTACTTCCATTAACAAAATGTGCACAGTATTTTATATTTAAAATTTTTTGAGTCACCAGCTCCTACTGAGCATGTGCAAGAATTCACAGCATATACATATTTGCATTTGTGATTGGCTGAAGCCTGTCACATGGTACGTGTATGCATTTGTGATTGTCTGATGTCTGTCACATGGTACAGGGGCAGTGGAAATAGACATAACTTTTAAAATTGTCAGGAAAAAAAATCTACTACTCATTTGAAGTTCAGACCAAGTTCTATTGCGTTGTCTTGTTATCTTGCATTTGTTGATTATGCAAATCTACTGTGTTGACTGGTCCTTTAATATTATTGTGTGCAGTGCAGTGCAGTACTCACATTACAAAGGTCACTGTGGCTTTTAATTTTACTCTATTATTACTCATTGTTTACTGAATGTAAGTTTTTTTCTGAAACTTTACCTGTGATCTTCTGTTATATTAAAGTGTGTAGACAGGTTATCAGCTGAGGAGAAACCATGTGATATATAATACCAGGGAGGGTAGGAGACAAAGGTTGATGAAGCCAGGCAGCTCAATAGTGTTGCACAGTTTGGAACATTTGTGATTTCCCCCATTTATAGACTGAAGCTTTGCTTAGGGGTGGCTTAAGATATTAGGCTCTTTATGGGCTGGAACTGGAATTCAGAGAACATACAAAAAAAAATAATCCAGATTTACTACATTACAATAATGATTTAGCAAAAGTAAAAATATCCTTAACATATTTCCATATATTGTTCTACATTCCAGCAGCCCTAACAGTTTGCAGGTTAAACATAGTATTATATTAAGGCTGTGTAACATCTATATAAACGAGGGGCTTTGTGGTGTTCTGCTATACAGATGCTGAAGGGTTATTAATTTAACCCTTGCTTGCTTGGTTTTGTACTTACTGTAAATGTATTCTTCCTAGGTCTAGCAGTGCAAAAAGAAAATGCTCTAATATATTTTGGAGCAATTTTATTATTGCACTACTGCTGGCATATAACCATCTGTTTAAGCTCTGCAAAGGGATTAAGCACATAATTAAAGTCATCCCTGGTGCAGCAATACACTATTGGGAGCCAACTGAGCACATCTGTTGAGCCAATGACAAATGTGTGTAGCCAGTAAAAATAGTATTCCAATGGCACTACTGTAGTATAGGACGATTCCCTCATTAAAGGGCCATAATACCCAAATGTTTAAACACTTGAAAGTGATGCAGCATAGCTGTAAAAAGCTGACTAGAAAATATCTCCTGAACATCTCTATGTAAAAAGGAAAGATATTTTACCTCAAAAGTTCCTCAGTAGCCACCTCCCATTGTAAAGGATTTCTAAGCAGCATTTTAGTGTGTCTGTCCTGGGACAGCTGAAAGGATGAGCCTCGTGAACTCTCATATTATTTCACCAATCAGGTAAAGGAAGCTTACTATGAAATCTCATGAGAGTTAAGTGAAATCTCATGAGATCACAGTAAGAGTTCATGACCTCAGCACTGCTGATGCTGATTGGCTGCTGTTCATTTCTTCATTTTTTTTTATTTTTACCTGCAGCTGGGAGCAGCTGAGTATAACTTTTTACACAGAACTTACTCTGCTGAGCTGAGGAGATTGTGAGATAAAATATCTTCCTTTTTTACATAGAGATGCTCAGGTGATATTTTCCTGTCAGCTTTTTACCGTTATACTGCATCAGTTTCAAGTGATTTAGCATATGAGTATTATGTCCCTTTAATATGTAGTGTATTTGTAAGCATCAAATGGGGTTAGGTGCTTGTACTGAAGGCAATATTAACACAAATAAAGAACTGAAGTGAGAGAGTACATTTGTTCTCATTACGTCAGGGTATATTATTATCAAATAACTCCTCCATGTGAAAAATAAAACTTAGTTTTTATTGGAACTAGACACAAATGCTATCTTTATCAATGAGGGCTATTGTGGTTTGATCTTAAAACATTCATAGAGGTTCAAATATACTTCTTAGAGCCGATAATAAGACTATAAGAGGCCCATTTATCAAACTCTGGATGGAGCTTGAGGGCCCGTGTTTCTGGCGAGTCTTAAGACCGCTGCTCTATAACTTGTCTGCCTGCTCTGAGCAGAGATCGCCGGAATTCAACCCGATCGAGTACAATCGGGTTGATTGACACCCCCTGCTTGCCCGCGAGTCTGCAGGGGGTGTCATTGTACCAGCAGCTCACAAGAGCTGCTGGTGCAATGCTGAATACGGAGAGTGTATTGCTCTCCACATTCAGCGAGGTCTGTCAGATCTGATTCGCACTGTCGGATCAGGTCCGACATACCTTTGATAAATATTCCCCCATGGCCTTTACATTAGCACACTATCGTTCGGAGGATATCCCATTTTCTTTCAGTGCTTACACTTTGGGGGATGCGGCCAAACCCCAGGAGCGATACTTGTTCTCATTGTGCGAGCAGAGGGATGGCCTAAATGGAACTGATACTACAACGGCATGTAAAATGCCTACAGAACTAGAGCCGATGGTTTATACCCACACCAACTCACTTAGAGGGGATCAGCAGGGTGATATGGGGATCAGTTTTGGGATCTGTGCTGGTACCGAGGTGATCTACTAATACCGCTTCCAGTTTTCTACCATCGGAATGTGGCGAGACAGTGGGATCGTTGCTCCCTTGAGACTTACTCTATACAGGCTGGAGGAGCCGCAAGGAGTTCCCTTTGGACAGGACACTTATATTCATCGGCCTGTTAACCTGGCGATCGGGAGTTGGCTAGAAGTGAGGTCGTTTGCAGTCCTACTCTGTTAACTTATTGATGATGGAAATAAACTAGCTGGATATTTACATTATCAATGACTTATCACCGCTATGCACTTAACATTGGCTTAGTTTAAGTAATGTGCTCATAATCAGTTCTGTTTTCAATGCCCCAGTCCAAAAGGTCCCTACAATCTGATATACTTTAACTAAATATACTCTAATTAGTACATTTTACATTAGGTATTGCTCATTAGCACCATTTTGCACCTCTATTATGGGTTCAACTATTTATATAAGTTCAACCAATGCTTGTCTTAATAATGCAATTATAATACCCATGAGGGGCAATGATTCATATTTACAATCAATTACCCTTTAAGGGCGGTGGCTTTTATTATTTAGGAAAATAATTTTACTAACATTATAGCATTTTATTTCTATAGTTCCCTTATATTTAATATATACTCTCTTTCTGACATCCAGGTGATATATATATGTTCCTACACTTAAATTTCGAAGAAAGGGAAAAAAGGGAAAGAGAAGAAGTAAGTTAGATATTTCAGATATCATCCTATAAGTTGTATGATAGGATTTTAAGTCCCAAACCCTTTTCTTTTTTCTCTCCCTATTACCTTAAAACTTTATATAGAATAGTCCAGGGGCGCGATCCGATATACGGCGTAGTTTTCGGCGCAAGCGAGGGAACCCGCGTCTCCCGCAGTTTCAGCTCGCAACTCGAGCTATCCTATATACGGCGCCATCAGATGCTAAAGTGCTGTAAGTCTCACAAACCAGCGATGTCCATAAATCTGCGTAAGTACACATTTCTAGAGTCGCCAGTGACTTACGGCACATTAGAAACTGCCGGCGCCTACAAAACCTGACTAAAGTCTAAATCTCCCGTACTGTCTAATACGCCTCCCCCAAGTAAGCCTGACACGTCTAGCCCTCTATCCGCTATCCCCCCTCACTATCCTAACAATAAAAAAATGTATTAACCCCTAAACCGCCGCTCCCGGACCCCGCCGCCACCTAATAAAGTTATTAACCCCTAAACCGCCGCTCCCGGACCCCGCCGCCAGCTATATTAAATCTATAACCCCCTAAAGTGAGCCCTAACACCGCCGCCATCTATGTTACCTACACCCTAATGTGAGCTCCTACCCCGCCGCCAGCTATATTAAACTATATTAACCAGTATCTAATCCCTCTACCCCGCCGCCAGCTATAGTATCTATATTAACCCCTAATCCCCCTAAAATAATTATCTCTATTACCAGCCCTTAAAAGGGCCTTTTGCGGGGCTTTGCCCCAAAGTAAACAGCTCTTTTGCCCTATAACCTGCCCTCCCTACACCGCCGCCACCTATATTAATAGTATTAACCCCTAATGTAAGCCCCTTACACCGCCGCCATCTATATTAAAATTATTAACCCCTAATTTAATCTACCTACCCCGCCGCCAGTTATATTATCTATATTAACCCTAAGTGTATTATAGTTAATATAGTTATTACATTATATATATATTAACTATATTAACCCTAATTATATTAGGGTTAATATAGTTAATATAGTTACTATAGTATTTATATTAACTATATTAACTCTATCTAACCCTAACACCCCTAACTAAATTCTTATTAAATAAATCTAATTCATATTATAAACTAAAATATTCCTATTTAAATCTAAATACTTACCTATAAAATAAACCCTAAGATAGCTACAATATAATTAATAATTACATTGTAGCTATGTTAGGGTTTATATTTATTTTACAGGTAAATTGTTAATTATTTTAACTAGGTATAATAGCTATTAAATAGTTATTAACTATTTAATAGCTACCTAGTTAAAATAATTACCCAATTACCTGTAAAATAAATCCTAACCTAAGTTACAAATACACCTACACTATCAATAAATTAAATAAACTACAAATATCTATCTAAAAATACAATTAAATAAACTAAACTAAATTACAAAAAAAAAACACTAAATTACAAAAAATAAAAAAAGATTACAGCAATTTTAAGCTAATTACACCTATTCTAAGCCCCCTAATAAAATAATAAAGCCCCCCAAAATATAAAATTCCCTACCCTATTCTAAATTATAAAATACCCAGCTCTGTACCAGCCCTTAAAAGGGCTTTTTGCGGGGTATTTACCACAAGTTAACAGCTCTTTTGCCTGTAAAAAAAAAAAAAGAACATAACACCCCCCCCAACATTACAACCCACCACCCACATACCCCTATTCTAAACCCACCCAAACCCCCCTTAAAAAAACCTAACACTACCCCCCCTGAAGATCTCCCTACCTTGTCTTCACCCAACCGGGCCGAACTCCTCATCCGATCCGGGCGATAGGATTCTATCAGCCAATCGGAATTAAGGTAGAAAAATCTGATTGGCTGATTGAATCAGCCAATCAGATTCTAGTTCAATCCGATTGGCTGAACGGCGGAGCGAAGAAAGAAGATTGAAAATTCCGGTTGCTTGAAGACATCGCCGGGATGGATGAAGACCTCGCTGCCGCTTGGATGAAGACATCGGCCGGATGGAAGAAGAGTTTGCCGCCGCTTGGATGAAGACATCACCGGGATGAAGACTTCTTCTTTGCAGCTTGGATAAAGACATCGCCCGGATCAGATGAGGAGTTCGGCCCGGTTGGGTGAAGACAAGGTAGGGAGATCTTCAGGGGGGTAGTATTAGGTTTTTTTAAGGGGGGTTTGGGTGGGTTTAGAATAGGGGTATATGGGTGGTGGGTTGTAATGTTGGGGGGGGGGGGTGTTATGTTCTTTTTTTTTACAGGCAAAAGAGCTGTTAACTTGTGGTAAATACCCCGCAAAAAGCTCTTTTAAGGGCTGGTACAGAGCTGGGTATTTTATCATTTAGAATAGGGTAGGGGATTTTTTATTTTGGCGGCTTTATTATTTTATTAGGGGGCTTAAAATTGCTGTAATCTTTTTTTATTTTTTGTAATTTAGTGTTTTTTTTTGTAATTTAGTTTAGTTTATTTAATTGTATTTTTAGATAGATATTTGTAGTTTATTTAATTTATTGATAGTGTAGGTGTATTTGTAACTTAGGTTAGGATTTATTTTACAGGTAATTGGGTAATTATTTTAACTAGGTAGCTATTAAATAGTTAATAACTATTTAATAGCTATTATACCTAGTTAAAATAATTAACAATTTACCTGTAAAATAAATATAGACCCTAACATAGCTACAATGTAATTATTAATTATATTGTAGCTATCTTAGGGTTTATTTTATAGGTAAGTATTTAGATTTAAATAGGAATATTTTAGTTTATAATATGAATTAGATTTATTTAATAAGAATTTAGTTAGGGGTGTTAGGGCTAGATAGAGTTAATATAGTTAATATAAATACTATAGTAACTATATTAACTATATTAACCCTAATATAATTAGGGTTAATATAGTTAATATATATATAATGTAATAACTATATTAACTATAATATACTTAGGGTTAATATAGATAATATAGCTGGTGGTGGAGTAGGTAGATTAAATTAGGGGTTAATAATTTTAATATAGATGGCGGCGGTGTAAGGGGCTTACATTAGGGGTTAATACTATTAATCTAGGTGGCGGCGGTGTAGGGAGGGCAGGTTATAGGGCAAAAGAGCTGTTTACTTTGGGGTAAAGCCCCACAAAAGGCCCTTTTAAGGGCTGGTAATAGAGCTTATTACTTTAGGGATATTAGATTAGGGGTTAATAATATTAATATAGCTGGCGGCGGTATAGGGGGATTAGATTAGGGGTTAATAATTTTTATATAGGTGGCGGCGGTGTAAGGGGTCAGATTAGGGGAAAGATAAGGTAGATGGCGGCGGTGTAAGGGATTCACATTAGGGGATAGATCCGTTAGATGGTGGCGGTTTTAGGGGCTCACAGTAGGGGGTTAGTTTATGTAGATGGCGGCAGGGTCCGGGAGCGGCGGTTTAGGGGTTAATAACTTTATTAGGGATTGCGGCGGGGGATCGCGGTTGACAGGTAGATAGACATTGTGCATGCGTTAGGTGTTAGGTTTTATTTAGCAGATCGCGTTGACAGGTAGATAGACATTGCGCATGCGTTAGGTGTTAGGTTTAATTTAGTAGGCAGTTTAGGGAGTTACGGGGCTCCAATAGTCAGCGTAAGGCTTCTTACGGCTGCTTTTTGTGGCGAGGTGAAAATGGAGTAAGATTTCTCCATTTTCGCCACGTAAGTCCTTACGCTGTATATTGGATACCAAACTGCGCTGGTTTGGTATACCTGCATATGGCCCAAAAAACTACGGGCAACGGCAGAAATATACGCGCGTAACTTCTAAGTTACACCGTATATAGGATACCAAACCAGCGCAAATATTGGCATCGCCCGCTTTTGCGGGCGACGATTTTTATCGAATTGGGCCCCAGAAGTGGCCAATATTTACTTGCGTAGGCGTTATTGTGAGTTTCACATCAGTTATTATTGCAAAGTTATTGGGCTGAGATATTAATATTTAAAAATAGGAAACTGGATGTTGGTTTTCATTGTTGGCTACTAGGTTTCTAGATAGTTCTTATTTAGTACCCAGTTTATTTAACTATTCCTGGGTGGGAAGGAGATATTTGTATATTACTTTTAAATGTACTGTGTTTATATTATCAGTTAATTTTACGCAATCATTTGTATATAGAACGACAGCATAAATACTTGCCTATATTGTTATATTTATTACAAAGGGTTAAAAGGGGCCACTACCTATTTCTTTAACTACATTGGTAATATTGTTTGTTTTTCACCAGATATCATTAAATGGTTAATATTGCGCCAGATCTTATTCAGGAGTTAATATGCTACAATGTTAACAAATCAAAAATTGAAACCTAAGTGTCAGTAACCCCTCTTATCTTACTGCTAGCTCCATTCCCCCCCTCTAAGTTTACCCAATAAACATAGGAAAATATATCCTACTAAGATCCTACTTTCCCAAACTGTACATATAATTCCAATTTAAGTTCAACCGATTGATATGTTATTACTTCAAGAGTGCTGTTCATTTTATAGTTAATCTCGAGCCTCCATAAGATTTTCACTGCTAGCTAAACTAACTTGTTTTTGTTGAGGCTCCAAGAGTTTGTTATATATCCTATAAAAACTAGAAAATCAAGATTTGCCATTTGAGACCCAGAAGTGGCCTCCATTTATTCTTGGTTGCCTTCTTTAGCTTTGTATGGTCTCTATAGCAACTGGAGGTCTAAGAGTGGCCTCATAGGACATCTGGAAGGTGTATAGTCCCACAGGCAAGAGCTATGTTCCTTTATTCTTCTATACAATGTCTTATAACCATGCTATGTTAACTTAGCCTAACTTTTTGGGTCTGTATATGGAAACACAGGTAGCCCTCAGTTTACAATGGGGTTAGGTTCCAGAAGGAATGGTTGTAAATCGAAACCGTTGTAAATTGAAACCCAGTTTATAATGTAAGTCAATGGGAAGTGAGGGAGTTGGGTTCCAGGCCCCTCTCAAAATTGTCATAAGTAGCACCTAATACATTATTTTTAAAGCTTTGAAATGAAGACTTTACATGCTAAACAGCATTATAAACCTAATAAAATAATCACACAACACAGAATATATAATTAAACTAAGTTAAATGAACAAAAACATTTGCTAAACAGCATTATACACCTAATAAAATAATCACACAACACAGACTTTACTTGCATTTTTCTGCAAACAGTTCTTTCTATGCATTCCAATCTGGACTGATTTATAGACAGGAAGATCTTGTTTCTTTGAAATCTGCTCGATAGCTCAGGTCTGGTTAAACTGGTTAATTCTAGCTTGCTTGGCCTGCATATCTTTGCTGCAACACAAGCGGACAGCTCCACCTACTGGCTTTTTTTAATCAATGCACTGTTTCTCAATGCTTTTCAATAGCAGTCACATGACTGAAAAAAAAGGTTGTTATTCTGAAACGGTGCAAATTGAACCGTTGTAAACCGAGGGCCACCTGTACTTTCTCTGTATATCTTTGACTGACATGTATGCCTTCAATTGAATCTCAATAAAAACTATTTAAAAAAATGATAAACAGCTTAACACTTAGGGCTAGATTATGAATGGAGTGCTATTTATTGCTCGCTCGCTAACTGCACTCGACTTCAGCCTTTTTTTTGCGTTCGTATTACAAATTGAAAGTAAAAAGCCAGGTGCAGCTTATCAAATCCAAATTAAACCCCTTAACAATTTAACACACCAGTGTGATATATCTATTAGAGACAGTTTACGTTACCAGAAGTTAAGGTTGTCCATCATCCGATCATCTGTTCCATAGATGAAGTGACTTACCTCCTAACTTAATTGTTCCCTTGTGGCTCACAGACCTTGTTCTGGAGATCTGCTCTGCATGTCATTGTCTTGAGGTGAAGGCTGCTGTGCTCAAAACCCTTTTCAGGCATTGTCATTTAATACAGATGCCAAGTTTGACTTCTGAACCTGCTTAACCCAAAAAAACAATTATTTCATGATTCAGATATGAGATATGATTTCAAACTTTCAGATTTACTTCTATTATCACATTGTTGTATGGCACAAGGCTTTCTGTTAGTGTTTACAGAGATATTGGCAAGCCTGTTGGTCTCTCTTACAGATCAGTATCATTTCTTACCCTAACATATCATTTAGAGCTGATGTTAAGTTACCACCGGTTTCTTCCTTTAAACTTGTACACTCTGTGAACTTAAAAACTAATAATCCAGAAGACTTCCTTCTTTGCTCTTTCCACACCGCTGCTCATATCCTCTGAGGAGTGCTTTTTCATTTTTCATAAGGACAAAGCAATTCAGCTCACATCTAGGTGTTTTCCTTTGTAATTAAGATTTCACAACTGGAAAGAAAACAAGATTTTTATTTAACAATAAATCTCTTTACAGTTAAAGTTCAAAGACTATCACTCTATGTTTCTATGGTTTTTAAAGAGGCATGACTATATTCCTTTTTATAAGAGCATACTGAGATAGTCTCAAAGGGTTGCTAGATGCCCCATACAAAATTACTGGACATGTTGGTATCCTGGGAAAGCATTAAAGGGACACTGAACCCAAATTTTTTCATTTGTGATTCAGATAGAGCATGCAATTTTAAGGTGCTCTACTTCATTCTGAATTTATCACATAGCTGGAACATCTGCTTGAACCAATAAGATTGAAATATTTACAAAAAATGACCTGGATAAGATAACAACTCTTGAAGAAAAAATGTTCAAAGGATCCTCGATACAAAGCACTGAGCAGGAATCTGGACACCATAGTTGTAAGGCATTAAAGGCTTAACACTTGTTACCAGCAAAAGAGGTCAATTACTTATATAACTTAAATAAACACACAACAACTTCTTAATGGGAAATTGACCGCCACAGGTTAAACATTAAATAACCATTATTATAAATAGGAAACCGAAAAGTAAACTAAGTACCCTCTGCTCAAAGGAGATGCTACTAAGGGGTTGTTGAGATCACGTGAACCACCCACAATGGGATAGAAGGGGCATCTCATGTTCACCTGAGGCTGTCCACCCCTCTCGTTAGTTTGGTCATCACTTCCCTTGTTCACCTTATCCAGCGCAACAGGGCGGTGACCTCCTGCAGTCCGGGTACAGGAAGTCCTCCACCCATAAGGGATATCTGATACTCAGCCACTCGAACCGGGTAATCAGAGATGGGAGAAGCCTAGAGTACTGCTATGGTCTTACAAAGATTCGATTGATTAATCATACCTACACCATTGGCACCTATAATTTAACAGAGGGAGCCGCTATCAAAAACCAGGGAGGGAGGGAAAACGTCTCTGCTTCAAGATCAAGGAGAAGAAAAGGGCAAGGAGACTGTGGACACCACTAATAAGGTAAAGTAAGGGGCCCCTCCCTACTCTAGCAACATTGTTGCACTAACTTTACAAACCAGCCCTCATCTCCTATCTCACTCCCTGCAGCCTTAAAGTAAAGGGTAAACTTTGATGAATCAGTGCCCTGTTTTTAAAAAATACGATTAAAAACAGGGGCACTTTGATTCATCAAAGTTTACATTTCCCCGTTTTTGTACAAATACCTTTTATTCTGGAAGCCGCTCCAGCGCTTCCCCCGCCCGCCGCAAGCCTCTTCATACGTCACCAAATCCGTATTTTTAAAAACAGGGCACTGATTCATCAAAGTTTACTTTCACTTTAACCCTTAGCTTGCTACAAGCCCATACTTGTCCCTACACTGTCCTATTTACTAACACTTGGAAACACCTGGTCCTCTTGCTTTTAATCAAAGTCAGCATTTTTCCCAGCTATTTTTTTTATTTATTCTTTTACAATACTCGAAAACAAACACATTTTTGGCTAGATTATAAATGATGGGCTATTGTTAGCGTGGGATGGTGACAACCAAGTTCACGACCATACTAACTTGCGCGTGTATTACAAGTTGAAAGTAAACGCATTCGCTTGAGTTCAAACTAAATCTGCACGCATTACGTTTCTGCGAGTGAAGAGCTAGCGTAAAGTGTAAGGGTTAAATTAAAATGTATACCAAACACAACATAAATACATTAAAATAAAGCGTTACACTCATATTATTCAGTATCTGATAAAATTATTTATATAAACATATTTTTTTTATAAGGGTTAAAAAAGTATATGGTATATGACAAGGTGTTTAAATTATCGCGCCACTTGTAACCTGACCCTTTGTGGGTGTCTTTCACAAGTTTGTAAGTCATTTGGGATACCGGACAGAGACAGACAGATTACTGATCTTACAAAACATCATTTGACTTTACCAAGTCTAAATATGAAGACATATGGACGTTCTACTTAATTTGGAATTTATCACACAACTGGATAAAGGTCTTCAATGCTCACAAGATTATGATGTGGGTAAAATGAAAAGCCCTGTTGCGAAAGCCGAAACAAACCGTTATTGCTCACAGACATCAGACACAGCATAAAGGAGAAAATTAACCCTAAAAGTAAGGTTTAACAAACTAGAGGAAAATAAAATGCATTCCACATAGTAAAGATGTGCAACAGTGAGCTGTATAAAAGTGTCTTCTAATAATATGAAATGTTTTATTTATGATGTATTATTATTTATTTCTACTTAGGAAATTTGTATGTTTTTTGAAGTTTTAAACTGTTATGGGACAATGCCAGGGGATAGAGATACAGGGGGCCGAATTATCAAAGTGCGAGCGAAGGTGATCCGCTGTAGCGGATCATGTCCGCCGCACATCGATAAATGCAGACAGCATATTCTGTTGGCATTTATCATTGCACGAGCATTTCTAGTGAATGCCGCCCCCTGCACATTCGCGGCCAATCGGCCACTAGCAGGGGGTGTCAATCAACCCGATCGTATCCGATCAGGCTGATTGCTGTCCGTCGCCTCAGAGGTGGCGGACGAGTTAAGGAGCAGCGGTCTTACGAATGGATTGGGTCGGAAGCAGCATCCGCTGCTTCATAAATTAACCCCATAGACCAAAAAGCTGTGCACAAGCTCAGCATCATTTCAGTCTCTTACCCCATGGCAAACACCTGCATGCACGCTCTCATGGAAGGCTCCCTCTGATTGACTATATTACAGGCAGAACACTGCGCTGAGAGGGAAAAAGCATGAAACTGATATTACTGAAGAAAACTTGCCACAACGTCGAAACTCAAAAGTTGTGCAATTCAAAGAGATTTGTTCCCGACCGTAATTACAACCTGGGGTTGCGACTGAGCCTCTTTTATAATTAATGCAGTGGTATCTATCTCATAAGCATTCTCCTCTCGCCACAAGCTCTAGTGAAGGATACGGCATGATGAAACAGCCTTCAAAGAATTACAGGGCCAACAAATTAAAATGGAAAATACCCCCCCCCCATGACAAAAAAGGAAACTCTAACATATGGCAAAAGGAAACCTAAACGGAAAAACAAGAAAAAAAAACCTGGTCAGCTGTAAAATAACAAGACACAACCACAAGACGAGATAATTTGCAAGGGCAATAGATACTTTATGAATTCAGTGAGCTTGGCCAAAGTGTAGGGGAAAAATCTGACCAGTCCTCTTAAATGGCCACAGTCAGCCTCTCTTTGAGGCCTATCTATCAAGCCGTCAACTGTGCTGCATTCAACGGCACCAATACGCTCGCCTAACATCACGGCCACAGACCTGAAAACGCTCTCCTTATTTATAAAAAAAACTGTCAAAAAGCCACGCACAAAGTACGGGACGATGAGCAGCGGACTGTTATTAACTAACAGTCATTGATCTCGCTGATATTCAGCTTTTTCCGAACTTTATTTATACCCTGTCACTAAACAGTGCCACTATACTAAAATGTTTAACCCCTATCCCGCCGCTCCCGGACCCCGCCGCAACTCTAATAAAGTTATTAACCCCTATCCCTCCGCTCCTGGAGCCCACCGCAACTCTAATAAAGTTATTAACCCCTATCCCTCCACTCCCGGAACCCACCTCAACTCTAATAAAGGTATTAACCCCTATCCCACCGCTCCCTGAGCCAACCGCAACTAAATAATGTTATTAACCCCTATCCCGCCGCTCCCGGAGCCCTCCGCAATGAAATAAATGTATTCACCCCTAAACCCCTGGCCTCCCACATCACTACCACTTACTAAACCTATTAACCCCTAAACCACCAGCACCCCACATTGCCATAAACTATATTAAGCTATTGACCCCTAAACCTAACAACCCGCTAACTTTACATTAAATATTAACTCATCCCTATCTTATAATAAATTTAAACTTACCTTTCAAATTAAAATAAACTATATTAAACTATTAATGAACCTACCTTAACTATTATACTAAAAATACATTAAACTATATTAAACGATTCATTAACCTACCCTATTATACTAAAATTACATTAGACTAACAATTAAATTCCAACACAGTTAATGCAGCACCTGTTGACCACATCACTTGGTTAAGTAATACAAACTCACATAAACCCCTTACTAAAAAAAGGAAAACCTCTGGTGTGCACGCTACTGACAACCGCTGATTCTGGGGACCCACCTTCAGTATCCTGCTTTAGATCCTCTCTCGAAGATGTCTGTGTGTTCACACTATCATGGAGGTCGAGTCGCCGTGTGGATCCCTACAGCGTGTCAGCGTGTGTGCGACTGATCCAGGGAAGCGTGACGTCACGATGTGGGGTAGGTGAGCCAGAGAGAAACGGGGAGAGTCCACAGCTTCAAGGAAAGGAGAATTCACTGTAATGTTGCACCTTGTAGGGGAAATGCAGGCTGCCAAATGGTTATCCGTGCCTTAAACATATCCACAAGACATCAATGTAAAGGCAAAAAATGAGGCACAGGATGGTTTTCAAAATGCAAATGTCCTTTATTCAAAGTGTATAAAAAAGAATCACAACCAGAGTTGCATGGGAAAAGCGTAAACCTCAGGGCTAGGTGGAGTAGTGGTCACCCACGTACCCTAACGCTGACATGTTTCGGCAAAAGCCGTATAAAGAACAGTTCACCTGTGATAGGTTAAAAAACAACATTACGTGGTTGATGCACACCTCCACCTATGGGTCAACATGTATACCTATACCGCCCTGATTGGAAGTTAACTCTTCATTATCCACTACATACAATACATGTTAGAGACAACTTGGTAATTTTACCCATATCAAATAGAGCTAAATTAAACTAAGCTCATTGCATATCTTACTGTGAATCTCTACACAGAATGATGGAAACAAAGTTAATAAGAGTCGCATACGTCTGCTTACTTTAAACAGCATTGTGTACAATTGTACTATTACAATGGTGGATAGCTCTATTTATTGATTTATCATTCCGTGTCAGTTATGTATTAAGATTATGGAGGATTGGGATACCCAGTTAGATAGGTTAGATAAATGTCAAATAAAGAGAAAAATATATGAAAACTAAAAAATGATAAACAATAATAACTAATAATAATATTATTCTCCTCTATATAATGAACTTGATTGAGGACTATGTGTAAGGGAATACTTGTGTATATCATGTATAGTGATATGGTGTAGATAATCCACTATCACTATTCATACACTATCCATTATGAAGTGATGTATCGTACATACAGAAACTCAGGCTA